>NW_020664446.1:41767437-41802415 GCF_002925995.2 Terrapene triunguis | reverse complement strand
ACAGTGTCTCTCTATTCTCCAGGCAGGGGTATCCCCAGAATAGTGTCCTTTAATACATGGCTTGAGGGAAGAGAGCCTCCTGGATGTGGCCCCTCTCTTGCTCAGGCAGCACAGAGCTGGCAGCAAATTGAAAGTGTTGGATCTTTGTACCACAGTTGGCAGAAGGCTGATAGATCCTGTGGTGTTATTTCTGGGAAAGACTTCCTGGGTTTCTGTGAAACAACAAAGACTCTTTGCTGAGCACTTTGTGGATCTTCCAATGTAAATTCTGACAGTTGGCACGACTTTATTATGCACTTTTCAACTAGGGTGACCAGATGTCCCGATTTTATAGGGACAGTCCCAATTTTGGGGTCTTTTTCTTATATAGGCACCTATTACCCCCCCACACCTGTCCTGATTTTTCACATTTGCTGTCTGGTCACCCTATTTTCAACTGATGACCTGGTATATCGAGGCTCTCACAATTTGTCTCAGCTCCACTGAAGATGTCCGCACTCAACAGTGGACTGTGTATGCAACAAGTGGGCATGCCAGCTCACAACAGCAGTGGTGACTGGCCCAAATGGGAGCTCTACAGTTGGAATTTCAGTTGGGTGTTCAGGAAAAGGGGTTTATTTATGTGACCATTCAAAATCTGCAGACGAAACTTCCCACAGCTAAACTCTCAAACTGCAAGGATAAGGCTTCCTGCAATCAGAATCCACGCAGATGAACGTCTCACACGTGTTCTTGCCTTTTGTTCCAGAGTGGCTCTGGTCTCCAGCTCAACCCAAAGACCAGTTCCCCATAACTATCCTTTCTTCTGTAATGGAGGAGGGACCACTGTGACTGGGGTCTTTCACAGTCCCATGTAGCTTTGCCAATGCACCTCAGAACTGACCTTCAGTACCCCCCACTGTTAGAGCCCTCTCTCCCTTAGCCATAATATCACCTAGTGCCCATGAGAATGTATGTCTGCTGGCTCTACCATTCATACTGATCAACAGTCACTGAGCCACATTCAGCAAGGGTTGTATAGAGAAGTATAAGCTACATCACTCCTCACCAGCAATGCCCTGTTCACCAGATGAAGGATCTGCTCCTGCAGAGAACAGGCAGCATTACTACCACTACCCTCTGCGGGAGTTCTGCTGGAGGGAGGAGGAGGTATGGACAACCTACTTGCTGGAGCTCTGTAACTTCCCTGCAAGTCGGAGCTGCCTCAGGGAGCCACTGAATCAGTTGAGGATCTGACCACAATGGCCACAGATCTTGTTTGTCCAACGCTGCCAATCTTTTTGACAGTTCTGGCCCTATATGCTTTTCACTGTCCGCCAGTGGATGACTTCTGCCAGAGTTTGCACTGGCATTGCCCACAAATGAATATGGCCCAGTCTTGTAGTTGAAAAGAACATGATTTCAAACATTTAAAAAAAAATCTATTCACATATTACAGGAAAAGGATAAGGCGGCTTGTGAGCCTCCCCTTCTGTATAATCTTTCACTGAATGCTCACGGGCATCTTGGCAAACGAACACAGACTCTTCTGCATCATTGTTCCAATGCCTACATATGGCTTGACAATTGTCTGGGTGTTGGAGGTGAGGTAGGGTTCTTTGCTACTAGTTCAGAGCTCATCAGAAATTAACTGTTTTATGTTTCAGTGAAATATCTTGTTGACCTGAATTTGATGTGTTAGTTTTTATGGCTCGCCACTGATCGCATCGGACCAGAAGATTTACAGGTTCTTGTCCAATTCAGACTACAGAGTTAAAGAACTCAGAGAGTTCTATATTGGAAGAGGACTCTCAGGGAGCTTGGCAAGAACGCGTACACTGAGGACAAAACCAAATTGATAAAATCTTTATTGAAATTAACATAAAAATAAGGAATGCAATGAAACTTATAACTGCAAAACCATAAAAGAATTCCAAACTTCTGGTGGTAACATTTCTCTTATAAGTACCTTAACCTAATATACTCACACCCTTCCTTGAGAGCTTGGTAATAGGAGGTGGAGGACCAGCCTCACTCCTGGCATGCCCGATTACACGGTGGTGCTGGCTTCCCCAATGGGTAGGAATGTTGAGCAGAATATTTCTCAACCAAAAATGATGGGTTTGATGTAGGAATCACTGGGTGAAATTCCATGGTCTCTGTTATGCAGATTAGATGATCATAGAGGCCTCTTCTGGCCTTAAAAATCTATGAGTCTTTGACAAAAGAGCTCTTTCCTTCACACAGTGGGCTTGATATGATTCCAACCCTCACAATCCCCCCTGGAATCAGAGGTGCAAAGCAACATCTTTGGGACTCCCCCTCTCTCCCCTTCCTCTGTCTGAGTCAGCTGTCTTTTCTGAACTCCACATCAATACCATGGTTAATTTACAGGGCAATAAAAGTTAATTAATGCCGTAGTTACAAAGCCATTACAATGTAATTATTGTTTAATTGCATTATAACTTATGTAATTTCCGACAAAGTGCTTATTGCTTATGTAATAAAACAGAAGATATTTACAAAGTGATTAATTGTCACATCGCCAAGCAGACGGCGCTGCTTAGTGGCAGAGATGGGGGACGCCTGTCTCTTCCCAGAGAGGAGCCACAAACATTACCTGTATCCTCTGTATCATTCCATCAAAGGCTCACTGCTCCCAGCTCCACTCAGGGAGGTTGGCAGAGATGCTGGGCTTCTCCAGTCAGCAGAACAGTGTTTGAACATATGCCTGAATTAACCCCAATCAGGTGATCTCTAGGTTTTTACATTGCCTACAAACAAGTCAGGGGTGCAAAGCCTAGAGTGAACGTGTTTTGTTGGTTTTAAATGGTGCTTGTGAAAGCGAAGGGCTGAGAACATTGTCTAGAACCTGGGATGGGGCAGATAAAGGGTCAGATTCACTTTCATTTTGCAACCTTGTGCAACCATGGTGGTAGCTGTGCCAGAGGCTCCGACTGCCTTCCTCTGAAATCCTTGCCAGGGCTCCATAGGAGCCCCTCTGTGATGTTCCCCTCTGGTGTTATCTGGACCAGTGATCTGCTAGGTCACTTCAATCCTTGACTCTGGGAACCAGCCTTACCCTGCTCTGCTGTGAGAACCCCCACTCCTGGGCTGTTCACGCACCGCCTCTGGCATGTAAGCTGCTCCTTGGATTGTGCAACCGAATGACACTAGCCAATATCTCTGTTCCCAGACACAATCCTAGGAACCTCAGTCTTGCAGTGTCCAGTTATGCCTGCTGGACGCTATAAGCTTATATGAGTTCGTCAATTCAACAAAGACATTTATATGTACCAGGCTTGTTATCCCAAGGTGGGGGAGGGGTGTCTCTGACACTCTTTGATTATTCTACCTGAAGCAGTGCGTTTGGTTTAAACAGATTTATTAACTACAAAGATAGATTTTTAAGTGATTATAAGTCAAAGCATAACAAGTCAGATTTAGTCAAATGAACAAAAAGCAAAATGCATTCTAAACTGATCTTAACACTATCAGTGCCCTTACAAACTTAGATGCTTCTCACCACAGAGAGGCTGGTTGCCCTTCAGCCAGGCTTTCCCCTTTGATCAGCGCTTTAGTCGCTTGGTGTGGTGTCTGTTGATGTAGGTGGAAGAGAGAGGAAGAGCATGGCAAACATCTTTCCCTTTTATCATATCCTTTCTTCCCTCTTGGCTTTGCCCCCCCCCCTTCAGAGTCAGGTGAGCATTACCTCATCACATTTCTAAACTGACCAAAGGAAGGGAGGTGACTCACTTGAGCATCCTACAGATCCTTTGTTGTTGCCTAGGCCAGTGTCCTTTGTTCCTGTGAGGCTGGGCTGGGTTTGGCCCATACATCCCCTGATGAGGTGTGAACTGCCCCTCTGCTACTGGAGAGTTTTTGCCTGGGCTTGCTTTAAGCCATGAAGACACATTTTCAGCCTCATAACTATATACATGAAATTACAACTTATAACATTACTATAACAACGATTACTATAATATTACCATAACAACAATGCTCACTACATCATGAGCCTTCCGAAGACACCCAACATGACAAACTTTGCATTAGATATCACACAAACATTTTACAAGGATGAACATGGGGGTGTAGGGTGTTCCCACGAGGTACAGAACATCACACCCTCCAACAGGAGTTTCTTGGAAAAGGCACTGCATCCGCACTTCTCCCAGTTAGCCTGTCCCATCCCGCCCAAGCCAGTCCTACCCACTTTTGGAACTGTGCCTGCATTGATGGAGCAGGATCATGAGAAGCTGGTGTCACAACGCCCCTGCTTTTACCAGACATTCTGCCATCAGAGGCCCTAGGAAAGGTTTCATGGGCAGAATTCAGTGTGAATCTGAGCCAAAGGCTGAGAGCTTCCAACAAAGCTCTGCCACTGCACCTCGGTCCCAACTTGCAGTACCCCTGCTAGTCCAGTGCTGGGAACCCACACTGCTCTGCTAATGCAGCTCAATTCTGACCTGCCTCACTTCCTTCTGCACTCCACAGCTCTGCCAGTGCAGCTCAGTAACCAGTGGCAGCACTTGCTCTGCTCTGCTCTTCAGACTATACAACTCTGCCTCTGCATCTCAGTGCCAGCCTGAAGTGCCCTTTTCGGTTTTAGTTCTGGGTTTCCAGAGGTGAAATTGTGGCCATACATAAAACTTTCATTGACTTCAGAGTGGGCAGAATTTCACCCCGAATGTGTGTCTATGTGAACGCTGTAGAGAACCTCCTTCCATGATCTCTAGCTGTAGCTAGTGCCATCAGCCCCTCGCCTTCATGAGCATCCAATATACTTCACACAGCCAGTTGCCTATGCTAAGGTGCCAGGCCTTCACTCAGCACTCCCCGTTGTGACAACGTGGAAGGATCCTTAGCTTTTTAGTGCAGTCCATGATACGATTACCTTATTTGACTTGGATGGATAAATAGCAGCAGGGATGCAGCCCCCTAAACAAACTGGTGCCATATTCCATGGAGGGGGTCTGTTTTGCTTTCAATAGTCTCAGTTTCTAGCAGCTGAACCATGAAGGCTTACAGTGCTAACCTGGGGAAAAAGCAAAGAAGAAAGGGGAGAGAGACTTTGATTCTCTGCATCTGCCATTCAACTTCTTCCCACGCCCTCACCTCCTTCCATATGAACATGGAATAAAGGAAAAAATCCTTCAGAAGCAAGTAGAATATCAAACCAGCAGGCTGTTCGCCCAGTTGCCCTTTCATGTTGAATGAGGCTCATCAACCATTACATGAGTGTGTTGTCTCGTCTCCCTTGCACTGAGTGAAAGGGAAGCTTTGGGATGAAAAGGGCAGCAGCCACAGATTAGCACCTGGGGCTATGGATGACTTTAGTGCTGAGCCAGAGCCAGAGCCAGAACCCATGTGGCACACAGAGAGGAATTAATTCACTCCTGATAGAGCTGCTGGGTCTCAGCATCGCCTTATCTCTGCCGTGGACAGACAGGCTGCATGGACGAACAGCATCAAGAGAGGCCTTTAATGACCACACAAAGACAGACTGCACAGAGAGATTTCAAGTGGAGATGGAAGCCCTCAGGCTTCAATGTCATATATAGAAAGAATGCAATAACAGACAGAAGCTGTTGGAGCCAGACTGATAGACTGTGAGGATTGGACAGGCCAAAGCCTTTAAGGCCAGACAAACAGATTGCACAGACCGACAGGAGCTTTCAGAGCCAGACAACATTATGGACTGGACGGGAAGAAATCTTCAGGGTGAGCCAGAGTGTTTGCCTAGATAGAGGCTATTAGGCCAGACAAATGCACTACACCAATAGAGAGTGGGTCAAATTCCGCTCCCAAACGCATGTGCACAAATCCCACTATCAGGCACCTTGCTGGGAGTTACATGGCTGTATCTCCAGGGCAGCAGAGCTAATGGCCAGAGACACAACCTGACAAAGAGAATCCTTGCATGCACACACCGGTCTTGTGCTGGCCGCTCCACCAAGATGGCGGCCGTAGCATAGTATTCTTGAATCAGTGGTCTTATTGGTACTTTTACTGTTTGGGCTAGTGGTTTGTCATGATTCATTCTGTGAGGAAAACGTCATGGTCTGCTTATGGGAAAAAAGGCACAAAATTCTAAAAGCCACTGGTTACCATTGTTCAATCCACATATGCTGTTTGCGAATAAAGCATAAATCCATTTACATAAATCCATCCCACTAGTCGTGTAAAAGCAGCAGCAGCAATGCAGGGGGGCAGCAGGAGAAAGCCCCTGACACCTTTGGTTCAGCACTGCATTCTTGCCTCTGCCTTTGCAAGGAGCAGATGTGCTGCACAGAGCCCTACAGTAGCAGCCTTGAGAGTGCTGTGACTTTCTCCCCCAAAAGCCACCCTCATGTGACAGGGAGCAGGGGGAATAGCTGGTCCGGGGGGGGGGGGAGGGTTCAGCATCAGCTCAGCTTCTCCCTCCCACTGAACAGCTGCTCTGGGTAAGGGCTGTTAGAGTGGTTGCTTGGAGGAGAGAGCAGGAGTGTGTGTTTGGGAAGGTCAAGCCCAACACCCAGGGCCACAGGACTGAGTTGAAATCCATGCTGGGGAGTTTTCAGTTTCCTTTATTCCTTGTTAACTTATTTTATTGTGAGAAATGTTATTCACCGTGGAAAAGACCTTGCTGGCTGCAACAGTGGGCTTGGGATTTTTCTGCTGAGTCATTCCATCAGCTTACACTAGGGCAAGGACATCCCTGGACCCCACCAACACATCGCCAGCCCCTACCTCTGAGAGGCCTTGCATTTTGCTAGCTTCCTGTGCAGCCTAGGTTTTAACGTGGCAGCTGTCAAGGTTCTCGGTGAAATGAGCTCATCTCTTCCCCTCACATCCACGCACTCAGACACAGATCTCTTGATGTCAAAACTCATGGATGATGTTTTTCATCTGTGTGCTGTATAAGGCACAATACAGCTCCCAAGGATCTTATAATGAAATAAAAGCTGGTCAAAAAATATTGACGGAACAGCTTTCCATCAGAAATGCAGTGTCATTGAAATTGAAACATTTCATGAGCGTGTGTTGAATTTCTTTTGATAGGAAAAAGTCAAAATGAATCATTTTTACTTTCTTGTGTCATTTTGCTAATGTCAAAACATTCCAATTCGATAAAATAAAAACATTTTGTTCTGACTTTGCAATTCATTTTGTTTTGACTTTTATATTATGTATTACATTAATGTATTTAATATATAATCTATATTATATGTAGTATTTTATGCTATATTATAACCTTTTGACATTATCAAAATAAAACATTTTGCTGGTTGTGCATCAAAATTTTTGAAAATTTTCATTTCACAGGAAATTGCAAAATGCTGGCTTTGCATCCTGATTCAGGACAAAAACAAATTTAGAAACTGTCCCCACAGAACAGAAATTTCAGTTTCCAACCAGCTCTACAATGAAACTTGATGAAGAAGACCTTGAAAACAGAGACCTTAGCAGTGCTACTTGCACTTCTACCGCTTTTCATTGACTTGAATTATCTTCCTGTGACAGTTCCAGAACTTAAAGAGTATTCTGGGGATTGGTTATGTTGCTTTTGTGAATGGTATTGAAAGCGTCTTTTCCTAACCCTGACCTGGTTTACCCTTTACCATACAAATCAATCTTCCTTTAAATTGTTTAGCTGCTAGTCAAACACAGAAAGTCTTACTGATGTAAATATTATGTTTGCACACCTTATAATCCCGCACATACTGTGACTGCCTTTGCCCCTCTGTAATAGAAACAGCTAACTGAGGGGGACGGAGAAACAGAAGAAATCAAGACGAACATGTCCAACATCAATTGGCTGCTCTGTGCCAATGAATGGCAGGGCTCCAATTAAAATATTGCTGAAACACTGGGTGTTGATCAGATAAAAAACTGATTATGTGATCAATTTATATTTGACTGTGTTTTGGTTACCCTCGGCCAGATAATATGTCAATGTTGGGCTCTTGATATATAATATTTTAATATCTTCATCTGGTGGAGTTCTGCTGGTGTAAAACCAGTGCAAGTGAGAGGAAAATAAAGTGCTTTGTGTATGCATGTTGCCCATCGAGAGTCTGCCCAAATACTACCTCAAATGCACATTTTAAAAATACTCAAGTGCAGTGGTTACAGAACTGAAAAGGAGCTGTGCTGTCTGGAAGACAATTCTCACTAGACAGGTGGGACAAACATATTCTGGATGCACACAAGGCATTTCACAGGGTGTAGGCTCATCTGAGAGTTAAGCAGCCCTCTCTGATAATACCCAGTGTTCCTGACACCCTGGAGAATTGCCTTCAGCTTGTGGATATCCATGAGGTCATTGGCCACTTGGGCTGAATCAACAGCTGTTGTGTGCAGTAAGTTAATTTTGCTTCAAAGAGAAATTGAGTTTATTGTTCCAAGCCACTTAAATTCTGTTTGTTTTAATAAGATAATGAAAATTGTTGTTTTTCCAGAGAAAACGATCACATTTACTGCCCCCAAACCCACAATCTGTCTGATGTTACTGTGTGTGTCCTAACAACATGGCTGTGCGCTCAGTGCCTTTGTCTATACTGGTGGCCAAATTGTGAGGTCCTTACTGAGGCAAATACCCACTGACCACAGTATTACTGAGTGCTAGACCATAGCAGTCACATCAATAGGAATTTGCCTTAGTAAAGACCTAAGATTTTTGCTCTTTGCCTTGGAATAAGCAGCATGTTGATTTCTATGCTTATGTTACACATGTACAAACAACAGTTCCCAGTCACCAATACAATACAACAGAAAGAGAAACTGCGTTCAACCCCCAGAATTGCTCACCATATCACTTTGGTATGCTTTTTCTTCATTGCAGGCATGTTGGCGGAAGCAAGGAAGGGTCAGAAAGAAAAGAGATCCAAGGAAATAGTGCATTAGAGCTCCACCCAAAACCTGATCAATCAGCCATTAAACTGAGTTTAGTTGTCTTATCCTAATGTCATTTTGTGAACATCCCAAATTACCAAACATAGCCACATCTTCATCAGTCTACACTCAGCAAAAGTCCAGGACTGGAATAGCAGTATGACACTCCGGGGTGTGGTCCAGACCAGCGAGGGACTGTGTCACCCTTGCCCTGCAACCTGGGGTGCCCCACAATGTTTTGCTGCTGTAGCTCCCACCTGGGCCACTCACACACAGCCTGCCAGCATGCAGGTCACATCCTGAGTGTTTGTGTAGGCCACAGCCCTGGGCCAGCAACTCTGACCCCTGCAGCCTGTCAGCAAACACCAGCCACACTCTGGCTTCCAACAGCCTTGGGTACCACTTGCAGGGTGACCCCAAAACACTCCCAGTCCCAGATTTCCCCCCAGAGCCATGGGTTCTGCACTCTGCAGCCTTGTCCCACAGTGCAGACATATTAGGTCCATTGCCCTTCTAAGGGGGTCAATATACAGCAGTCTTGTACCTTAAATGAAGTTACCCAAACAATTCACAACACTGGATTAGTTTAAATTAAAGAATAAAACAAGTTTATTTAACTACAAGGAGATAGGTTTAATTGAGTACAAGTGTAAGGCATTAAAGGTAGAAATGGTTACAAGAGAAAAAAAGATAAAACGCTTCTTAGTACTAAACTTAGCAAACTAGACTTGGTTCAAGGTGAAGTTCTTACAACAGGCTCCCATTAACATTGCTGACTAAATTCTCAGGCCAGGATCTGCTCCGAAAGTTCAAAGATTGTTTCTTTTGTCTTCTTAGGGGAAAAGGCATGAAATGGGTAGGGAAAGATAATTTAGGGTGGTTTTGCCCCTCACTTTTATAGTTCAGTCACCCTTTGAAAAGCATTTTCCTGAGGGTTACCGCTAGTTAAAGTTCATTCCGGGTGTGAAGACAGAGACAAAGAGTCTGGTGGTGAAAGAAGTGTCATGCTGTTGATTGCTAAAATGCAGATTTGCCTTGTCTCTCTCTTTCTATCTCCAGGACCTTATTTAGTACTTGAGTACTATTGAAGTAAACACATATTTAGTAAATTGAGGTAAATACACATTCCTTTATTTAAGATAGGCCTGCTTGACCAGCTTTTCCTGATTAGGGCCACATGGGTTATTAATTATTAATTTTCAAATGATGCATCACAACGCATATTTTGTACAAAGATTATTACAATCGTGTGCAGGGTGTGAAAACAGAGGTGCATTTGGTGACAAGCTGGTCTTCAGACAAGGACTGAAGTGCTCAGATAGAACTGCGCTTGAATGCAGGCCTTGAACAATGCATTAAAAATCATTAAGAGAACTATATAAAGATCATATAATGTAATTGCCAGGGATATTGCACTTTGAGGTGCTTTAGCAGTTCTGTATTGGGAACCAGGGGTGGGACAGTTGGGGTGTTACAGGTCAGGACAGACATAGGACATATAGATAAGACCCTAGGGTTAATATTTCTATTATAGTAGCACCTAAAAATTCCAACTATTATGTTAGGCACTGTACAAACGTATATAGTATGCGACAGTCCAGGCTTCAAAGAGCTTACAATCTAAATAAACTGGACAGAAGGTGGGAGAAAGGAAATACTATTCACATTTTGCAGATGTCTTGCCCAAGGTCACACAGGAAATCATTAGTAGAGCTGGGAACTGAACTTGGATGTCCAAGTCCTAGTCTAGTGACTTAACCACAAGACCATCCTTCCTCTTTGGAGACATGATACTGCACCACTGAAGGCAATGGGAGTTATGCCATCAACGGGGGCAGAAGCAGGCCATAGAAGATTATGCAAATCAGGACTGAGGTGTGCTGACAAAGTTGTGTGGAAGCCTCTGAATGCAAAAGCAGAGCTGTCGAAGGTCAGAATTCTGGTACGTTGGCAGTGCTGTGTGCGGGAAACTTGAGTAACACCTGTCCACACAGTCCTTGTCTAATGCTATCATAAGCTTCAGTTTCCTCCAGAGGCATTTTTTTTTTTAAGGTAGAAAAACCAGAAACATCTCTTTAAAATATTGGGTACTTTTGGGAAAAAGTAAATTAGAAATACTGCAGTGTTTCTCTTCATTAAGTTAGAGAGACTGGCAAGATGTAATAGCATTAAAGTTGAAGGCATTATGGGTAATAGCATGCAAATTGCCACGGAGACATTGGAAAGTAAGGCCATTGTCTGAGCAATGTGAAAAGGACACTGTCAAGTATTTTTTCAACGTAATTTTTGTACTCTGTTCTCGGTGATATTATTGTAGAAATTGGAAGATAAAATGTCTCACTCTACTGATTCATACTAAAATCTTGTTCCATTTTTTCTCTTTCAAATGGATCTGAAGTACAGAGGCCTACTTTTTGGTCTTTTCCTTTATTGTGTACCAGCATCCACGCTGATTTCAGCACTGCTCTGGGAACAGGCTACACAGAGGGGGAACACTACATTCCCTCATTCTGTGGGATCTTAAATATAGTATGAGAGGAAGGAAGCACAGTCTTGTACATAAGGGATTGGGGCAGGGACTCCGGAGATCAAAGCTGACTTCTCTGATTACTTCTCCTGTGACTTTAATCAGGTTATTAAAGGCCTGATCTAAAGTCCACTGTGTACTTCCCTGGGCTTTGGATCAGGTCCTCAATCTCTCTGTGGCTCAGGTCTCCATTTGTAAAATGAGGGTGATAATGACACTTCCATTTTCCCTTCCTTTGTCTGTCTCACCCATGAGGAGCTGAATTCTGATATCTTTACTCATGCTGAGTAGTATCTTGCTCCATAAAAAGTCCCGTTGACTTCAGTAGGACTGTGCAAAGTAAGGTGTTCAACGTGAGTAAGGATGTCAGCTTCTGACCTTAGATTGGGAGCTCTTTGGGAAAAGGACTGTCACTCTTTTACTTTATACTTGACTTGATTTTAACATAGTGGGGCCCCAATCTCTCTCGTCATTGAAGAACAGGCATTACCTTCATCTAGGGAAAATTGGTTTGATTTGACCAATATATGAGTGTTTGAAATAAACTAAGCATGTACAGCAGAACTTTTTAATAAGTTCATTGATGATGAATGAAACTAAGGAATGATACTCTAGGCATGTGTGCATGGTAACTTAGTTCCCATCATATAATTAAAAGTTGCTTCATAATTAGAGATTAATGAGTTATTTATAGCATCATAATGGTTATTTATTACAGTAGCACTTAAAGGTCTCAACTGAGAGCAATATGCTAGGCATAGTACAAACACATAATAAGAGACATCCCCTGCCCCAAAGAGCTTACAATCTATTTAGACAAGAAAGACAAAGGGCAGGAGAAAGGAAGTATTATCCCCATTCTATGGATGAGGAACAGAAAGAGTAAGTGAATTGGCCAAGGTCACATAGGATGTCTGTGGCAGAGCTAGGAAATTAACACAGATCTCCAAAGCCCTAGCCCTTGTACCGTAGCCACATGACCAGCCTTCCATTCTAAGAATTTATTCAATTAATTTAGCCATTATTTCTGTTTTGAATTATCCACAAACAGAATTAGATTTTTACAAATATTTTATTTATCTATTCATTTTTTGATGAACACTTAATACAAATCTATTTCAGCATATGGGTTTCATTAACTACACTTTTCAACTATATCAATTTGATATTCGTTGTATAACTGATCAGGTTGCCTAAGTCACAGGGTATTACTTTTGCTCCCTGATTGGACAACTGAAACTTGTATATACAAGAGGGGGAAACTCAAAGATATATTAGCATGGCCAGCTGAGCACTTCAAGTATATTTGCACAACTATTCATAACACTCCTTTTTCCGTGCACATTTTTTTGAAGGAAATCATTTGTTCAAATGTTTGCAGAAAACTATAATACTGAAGTGACTGTTCAAACAAATATCAGTGACATCTTTTTGGCAGTATTTGCTTGGCTCTAAGTGTTATACATACTCTTAAAGAGGGCAGAGTTAATGTTGGGCATTCAACCTTATTTTTTGTCATTTCCTGATTGTTTTTAATCCTTAACTGTGCAGCCTTAATGTTGCCTTAATGCAGTTTTATCAGAGATCATGCAGTGAATTTGTTTTATAAATAAAAGTGGTTAGGCTCTCAAGGAGACTCCTCATCAAATTAAAATACTTTTAAGAGAGGAGGCACTTTAGGACTAATGTACTTGACAGTGCCATTTTAAATAGGATCTTGGACTTTAGAATCTCTGGAGCTCACTTGTAGGCTAGGACTGAAAACAAATAGAGAGCGAAGCACTCTTGTAAATGTGTTACAGGCTGAGGCCATTGTATATTAACTTTTAACAGGGAATTAGAGGGATTTGTGAGTACAAAGAGTTCTCGAATATCCACAACATCAGGAGGAAAAGAACGTGGGAGCTGGATGCTCCCAAACCCCAAAATGTAAAATTATTTATTTTTATTACTATTACAGCAGCACCTAGTGACCCTAGTCAAGGACCAGGGCCCTCCTATGCTAGGTGCTGTGCAGACATGTAAAAAATAAGAGAGAGAATGCTAGGAAGAGCTCTGATATGTGTGTTTATGTCCAGACAGATCTCTGTGTGCTACGCATCTCCCCCTCTCCATTTATTGCAGGAGGGACCCTATGCGGGGGGCAGGGGAGCAGATTAAAAGCCTCATGATAAATCCCTGCAGACTGCAAATCATGAGCCACTACACTGGGAGTTCTGGGTATGTTTGTATTCTCTCAGGTATCAAACAGAGGCAGCTCCAGAATATTCATATTGGTATCAAGTTCTGCCATCAATCCTTGTCACAGAAAAAAAAAAAAAAAGAAAAAGAACCGCGGCGTGGGAAAGAAATAAAGATCAACTTTCCTCTGCTTCATTCAGAATAATACATACCTCTTTTTCAATAATACATAGGCCCTTCCTCTCCTCCCTTCTGTTATTTTGATAGACAGGGAGCCCTGGTCACTCCTCTCTGATGCGCTTTGATTCTGAAGCCCATACGAGATGTGGGACTTGTGCGATGGGATGGAATCAGAATTACTGTGTTCTAATATTGCTCTGTGCCTCAATATAGACTCTGTGCCTTGAGCTTCAAAGACATCTCTTTAAACTTCATGTAGACTAGAGACTTGTATTTCATTCTGAATGAGATAAAATCCCCACTGTTCCCTAATTTACATCTCAATACTGATAGGTTACAGATGCTTATTTTTTATATATATGTAAAACATCAGTTTTTCATTCTGTAGAATACGGTGGGGAAAAAAGTACTCGGCTTCTTAGAGTCACTTTTCTGGTGTTTATTTTTTAATCTTAGATTTGACAATATCTGAGAATTTGCAAATAAATAAGTGAAAGAACAGCCTCATAAAAGCTGGCTTTTTTCCCCCTGCAAAGATTCCCTTTAAAAAGAAGATAAAAAAAATCTTTCTGTATGGTGGCAGAGAAAGATATCCCTGTGAGAGAACAGGCAATAAAGGAGGTTACTACAAACCTCTCCTGGCTGTGTGGACTGCTAATTCACACACCCTTGTCATCCTTACTGTCCATCTTTCCCTCACTTTCTCCCCATTAGCATTAAAGGGAGAGCTGCCTCTCTAATAACTGTTGATAATGTTGCTGGAAGTGAGTGTTCAGCCATTTGCTACAATATGTGTCTCCTCAGCCAACAGGAGGTGCCAAATTCAGCTGATTTCACAAGGGTGTAATGAAAGAAAAGGTGTATGCTTAAATCTGTGATGTAACATGTGTGTGTGTGTGTATAGAGCTGGATTTTCAGAGCCTACGGATTTCTATTTCCCTTAGCTGTACAAAACCACAATTGTTGGCACAGTAACCTAGGCTATAAATATAGAAAGCACTGAATTCTAAGCACACTTACATCGAGAGGGAATGACTTTCATTTCCTATGTACTGGCAACCAGGAGCAGTAAGTATGACAATGTACTGGGTATTGATTGGATCAGATTCTGACACCAGGAGCACTATAATCTATAGTTATAGGCACAACACTATGAGGGCACTTAGGTGTAGTACTAGATGTGAACTGCATGCATCTGTATAGAACCATGTGGGCACTTAGGTATAGTTACAATATGTACCTTTACTGATGTGATTCTGTCGGCTCTCATAAGCTGAGAAGGGCTGTACAGAATCACAATTCAGACTGGAGACCTCTAAGGAATGCCTAAATCCTGAAGGAAGTAATGGTGGTGGTTCAGTGAGTGGCACTCTTCCCTCTGAGTCCGTATTGCAGCAATACCCCCGCATGGTGGTAGGGAGGCACTATGCTGCTGGAGGTACCACTTATTGAATGAGATATAAAAACATGGTCCTGATCACTTCCAATAATTAATGATACTGTTTGCAAGAGCAGCAGTGTTAATTCCATTCTTCTGGCCAGATTCTGTCTTGGGCAATTGCAGTTTGTTCTGATGGTGGGTAAGACAATGGATTCAGCTGGATTTGCTCGTAACTTGCAAAGCCCTTAATAATCCAAGCCTCCCTCTATGCACAGCAGTAACCATCTTTTTTTCTGAGGCTGTACAAATCAGCTGTGCTGTGCTGGTTGATTCCAACGTTTTATCTGAATCTGCCCAGTGGCAGCAGAAGTTCCATGCAGATCCTGTGAATTGAATTCTGCCTCTGTAAATTCCTCTTGCAGTTTGAAATGGATATAGTGCTTTGAATTTGAGATCCTAAACTGTCATGCGGCATTGTCTTGTGCTATTGAAACAGTAGTTGTGTTCCATCCTAAAGATGGCTGCATTTCAGTGGTGGCTCAAATGACCTCTGGATATCCCTACCTACCTCATGATGGTGTTCTGGGGGTTAATTAGTTAAATGTAGACTTGGAAGGATTAGATTTTTATCAGTAAATGTCGATTTCATCATACACACAAATATTTCCATCAATAATCATCAAAATTGACAGATAGGCAAAGTAATAAAAACACTACTTGAGAACTTAGTGTCTAATTGTATATTTTGACATGTGATATTTACAGTTGTGTTTTAATGGTTATAAATCTTTAACTTTTGGAACCGTCATTAAATAATTATTGTCTGTCCCCCCTCGTTTTCCACAATTGTGAACATTTAAATTGATATCAATAAAAATGCTTAAAATAAACATTGATCCTATCTACTGAAATTATAAACAAAATAAAAATCAAATTCTGCCAAGCCTAGTTAAAAGGGACTGATTCTGATCTCAGTTGCACTGGTGTAAATCCAAGTAAATCAATAAGCTCCTCTGAAGTTACTCCAGCTTTGTTACACCAGTGTAAGAGAAGTCAGAACGAGGCTCCATAGTTGTAAGGCATTTTGAGATCCTTGGATGAAATGTGCTATGGAAGAGCAGAGCAGCATGTAAGTGCCAGGTGTCTACATCACAGTACCCAGGCTGAAGAATCTTTGGCTCAAATTCATCATGTTAAAATGTGATACAGAAAAACTGTGTGTGCTGGAGGTGGGCAAGCTCTTGAGGTTCAAGTGTATCTCTAGCTAAGTTCTCTGTCCATAAAGGAGGTTGAGATGAACAAAGCCAAAGGCATTATTCTGATATTATTCAGGCCTGGTCTACACTACGAGTTTAGGTCGACTTTAGCCGCGTTAAATCGACTTAAGCCTGGACACGTTTACACTACGAAGCCCTTTCTGTCGACTTAAAGGGCCCTTTAAACCGGTTTCCTAACACCACCTCGACAAGGGGATTAGCGATAAAATCGACCTTAGGGGGTCGGAATTGGGTTAGTGTGGACGGAATTCGACATTACTGGCCTCCGGGAGCTATCCCACAGTGCTTCATTGTGACCGCTCTGGACAGCACTCTCATCTCAGATGCACTGGCCAGGTAGACAGGAAAAGCCCCGCGAACGTTTGAATTTCATTTCCTGTTTGCTCAGCGTGGAGAGCACAGGTGACCATGCAGAGCTCATCAGCACAGGTAACCATGATGGAGTCCCAGTCCCAGTCCCAGGATCGCAGAAGAGCTCCAGCCTGGACCGAACGGGAGGTACAGGATCTGATCGCCATCTGGGGAGATGAAGCAGTGCTCGCCGAACTCCGAAACAGTAAAAGAAACGGCAAAACATTAGAAAAGATCTCCAAGGCCATGAAGGACAGAGGCCATAACAGGGACGCGCGGCAGTGCCGCGTGAAAATTAAGGAGCTAAGGCAAGCCTACCACAAAGTCAGAGACGCAAACGGAAGGTCCGGGGCAGAGCCGCAAACATGCCGCTACTACGCGGAGCTGCATGCCATTCTAGGGGGTGCAGCCACCACTAGCCCAAGCGTGTTCTATGAGTCCCTCTCTGCAAACGGGGAAGCGGGTTCGGCGGACGAGGAAGATGAGGATGGAGAGAACATAGATAGCTCACAGCAGCAAGGAAGCGGAGAAACCAGTTACCCCAACAGCCAGGATATGTTTGTCACCCTGGACCTGGAAACAGTAACCCCCGAACTGACCCAAGACCCTGAGGGCACACAGGGGACCTCTGGTGAGTGTACCTTTGTAAATATTACACATGGTTTAAAAACAAGCGTGTTTAATGATTAATGATTAATCTGCCCTGGCAATCGCGGCCAGTACAGCTACTGGAAAAGTCTGTTAACGTGTATGGGGATGGAGCGGAAATCCTCCAGGGACATCTCCAGAAAGCTCTCCTTCATGTAATCCCAAAGCCTTTGCAAAAGGTTTCTGGGGAGGGCTGCCTTATCCCGTCCGCCATGGTAGGACACTTTACCACGCCAGGCCAGTAGCACGTAGTCTGGAATCATTGCATAACAAAGCATGGCAGCATATGGTCCCGGTGTTTGCTGGCATGCAGACAACATCCATTCCTTATCGCTCTTTGTTATCCTCAGGAGAGTGATATCATTCACGGTCACCTGGTTGAAATGGGGCAATTTTATTAAGGGGGCATTCAGAGGTGCCCCTTCCTGCTCTGCTGAACAGAAATATTCCCCACTGTTAGCCACGCGGTGGGGGGGAGGGGTGAAGTGATCATCCCAGAGAATTGGGTGTGGGGGGGAGGGGAATTAGTTGGGTTTGTGCTGCATGTTAACCCTGAAACCGCAGCCCCTCCTTTTACATTGCAAACCCATTTTAAATGGCCAACCAAACGGGTGCTTGGTATGGGAAATGAGGGCAGTACTGTTTGAAACCATCCCCACATGTTAAGAAGGTTAAAAAAGCCCAAAGACTGTATGTCTTACCATGGCTGCCTGCAAGCTGAAATCTGTGTCCTGGCACTGCGTGAGTGATCTCTCACACCAAACCAGGAGACTCTCAATATAAGAGGAAAAATGCGACCTTGTAACGAAAGCACATGTGCTGTTTTATGTGAACAGCAAAATTTAACGTGAAAGAGTGTACCCATTGTTCTCTAAAATGTATCTTTTTTAACCACCTCTCCCCTTCTACTCCACCAGCTGTAAATGTGACTCCTTCACAGAGGCTACTGAAGATTCGAAACCGAAAGCGAAGGACACGTGATGAAATGTTCACAGAATTACAGACTGCCTCCAACGCTTACAGAGCCCATCAGAATGCGTGGAGGCAGTCAATGGCTGATTTTAGAAAAGCCCAATATGACCGAGAGGAGAGGTGGCGGGCTGAATCGCGGGCAGAAGAGCAGAAGTGGCGTGCTGAATCGTGGGCTGAAGATGAGAGGTGGCGTCAGCTTTCACACAGAAGGCAAGAGTCGATGCTCCGGCTGCTGGAGCATCAAACTGATATGCTGCAGCGTATGGTTGAGCTGCAGGAAAGCCAGCAGGAGCAGAGACCGCCGCTACAGCCCCTGTGTAACCAACAGCCATCCTCCCCAAGTCCCATTGCCTCCTCACCCAGACGCCCAAGAACATGGTGGGGGGGGCCTTCGGCCACCCACTCACTCCACCCTAGCTGATTTCCATAGCAATAAGTTTTAAAGTTTTAAATTGCAGTGTGTCCTTTTCCTTCCCTCCTCCCCCACCCATCCCGGGCTACCTTTCCAATTATCCCCCTAGTTGTGTGATGAATTAATAAAGAATGCATGAATGTGAAGTAACAATGACTTTATTGCCTCTGCAACTGGTGCTTGAAGGGGGGAGGGTAGGGGAGGGTGGGGTGGTTGGTTTACAGGGAAGTAGAGTTAACCGGGGGGGGGGAGGGGCGGAGGGTTCATCAAGGAGAAACAAACAGAAGTTTCACTCCGTAGCCTGGCCAGTCACAAAACTGGTTTTCAAAGCTTCTCTGATGCGCACAGCGCCATGCTGTGCTGCTCTAACCGCCCTGGTGTCTGGCTGCGCGTAATCAGCGGCCAGGCGATTTGCCTCTACCTCCCACCCCGCCATAAATGTCTCCCCCTTACTCTCACAGATATTGTGGAGCGCACAGCAAGCAGCAATAACAATGGGGATATTCTTTTCGCTAAGGTCTGAGCGAGTCAGTAAGCTGCGCCAGCGCGCTTTTAAACGCCCAAATGCACATTCCACCACCATTCAGCACTTGCTCAGCCTGTAGTTGAACAGGTCCTGACTCCTGTCCAGGCTGCCTGTGTACGGCTTCATGAGCCATGGCATTAAGGGGTAGGCTGGGTCCCCAAGGATCACGATAGGCATTTCAACATCCCCAACGGTTATTTTCTGGTCCGGGAAGAAAGTCCCTTCCTCCAGCTTTCTAAACAGAGCAGAGTGCCTGAAGACGCGAGCATCATGTACCTTTCCCGGCCAGCCCACGTTGATGTCGGTGAAACGTCCCTTGTGATCCACCAGGGCTTGCAGCAGCATTGAAAAGTACCCCTTGCGGTTTATGTACTCGGTGGCTTGGTGCTCCGGTGCCAAGATAGGGGTATGGGTTCCGTCTATCGCCCCACCACAGTTTGGGAATCCCATTGCAGCAAAGCCATCCACTATGGTCTGCACGTTTCCCAGAGTCACTACCCTTGATATCACCAGGTCTCTCATTGCCCTGGCAACTTGGATCACAGCAGCCCCCACAGTAGATTTGCCCACTCCAAATTGATTCCCAACTGACCGGTAGCTGTCTGGCGTTGCAAGCTTCCACAGGGCTATCGCCACTCGCTTCTCCACTGTGAGGGCTGCTCTCATCCTGGTATTCTGGCGCTTCAGGGCAGGGGAAAGCAAGTCACAAAGTTCCATGAAAGTGCCCTTACGCATGCGAAAGTTTCGCAGCCACTGGGAATCGTCCCACACCTGCAGCACGATGCGGTCCCACCAGTCTGTGCTTGTTTCCCGGGCCCAGAATCGGCATTCCACGGCATCAACCTGCCCCAGGAACACCATGATTTCCACATTGCTGGGGCCTCTGCCTTGTGAGAGGTCTAGGTCCATGTCCATTTCCTCCTCACTCTCGTCGCCGCGCTCTAATCGCCACCTCCTCGGCTGGTTCCGGTTTTGCTTTGGCATGTCCTGGCTCTGCATATACTCCAGGACAATGCGCGTGGTGTTCATAGTGCTCATAATTGCCGCGGTGATCTGAGCGGGCTCCATGATCCCAGTGCTAGCTATGGCACCTGGTATGAAAAAAGGCGCGAAACTAGTATCTGACGGACTAGGGGAGGGAGGGGCGAGTGACGACATGGCATACAGGTACAGGGAATTAAAATCAAGAAAGATGGCTGTGCATCAGGGAGAAACACAAACAACTGTCACACAGAATGGCCCCCCCCCAAAGATTGAACTCAAAAGCCTGGGTTTAGCAGGAGGGAGGGGGGAAGCAAATGAATACAGAATAAATCTATTTTTTACATCTTAAGACGACGGTGCAGCATGACTGATAGCCCTCGGCATTTTCTGGGTGCTTGGCAGCAAATACTGGGCGCTTGGCAGTTAGCCTTCAGGTCTACTGCACAATCTGATACCCACTGCAGTATGACAACGATGGATACCAGTCGTAATATACTATCTACTGCCCAAAAGGCAAGGGGTTGCTGCTGTGTAGCAATGTTGCCCCATCCTGCGCATACTACATCTGATAACCATCATCATCAAGGCAAGGGGGCTGGTGCAATGCAGCCCCACGGCTGCCAGCCCCATGTCTGCCAGCACCCAGATAGCCCTCGGCCTCTTCTGGGTGCTTAGCAGACAATATTGGGCACTTGGCAGAAAATAGCATACTACGACTGATAACCATCATTGTCTGCCCGGGTGCCCATGATCGACAGCCACTGCAGTACGATGACGACGGTTACCAGTCGTAATATACCATCTTCTACCAAAAGGCAAGGGGCTGGTGCAATGCAGCCCTACGGCTGCCAGCCCCACGGCTGCCTGCACCCAGATCGCCAATGAAGGCTACCAGTCATGCTGCACCGTCTACCGCCAAAAGGCAGTAAGCTGCTGCTGCTGTTTAGCAATGCAGTCCCACGTTTGCCGGCACCCGGAAGATATATGGTGACGGTGAGCTGAGCTGAGCGGGCTCAATGCTTGGCGTGGTATGTTGTCTGCACAGGTAACCCAGGTAAAAAGGCGCGAATCTATTGTCTGCCGTTGCTGTGACGGCGGGGGAGGGGCCTGACGCAATGTACCCAGAACCCCTCGCGGCACTGCTTTGCATCATCCGGGCATTGCGATCTCAACCCATAATTCCAATGGGCGCCGGAGGCTCCGGGAACTGTGGGATAGGTACCATAGTGCAATGCGCCGGAAGTCGACGCTAGCCTCGGTACTGTGGACGCGGTCCGCCGACTTCATGCACTTAGAGCATTTTAGGTGGGGACACACACAATCGGCTGCATACAACCGGTTTCTATAAAACCGGCTTCTATAAATCCGACCTAATTCTGTAGTGTAGACATAGCCTCAGAGAAAGTTGCAATTACCGTAAAGATCCCTGAGTCTGTTTTGGTTGTCAGTGAACATTAACTTCAATGACCCACTTTCTTCTGTTGACTTTGCTCTATCTTCAAACTTACTCAGTTAGATCAATTGCAGCAGATACAGACAGGCTATGAACATACATAGACACCTGCAGTCTTATTCTACTGCCTTTGTTCTCCATTACTCTGAAAATCTGTAAACCATTTCTTCTCTAAACTCTCCTTTATGCTTCCTCTCAGTCAACTAGCTCAATAAATGTCCTTTTCATCCACTGCAATGTCCTGGGGACATCCTATTCCGATTCCTGACCAGGACATTGGACTGAACAAAGAAATTCCTCTCACAGAATTCATCCAAGGTTTTACACTGAGCTACTGTATGATGGGAAAGGGAGCTGATGAGTGTGGGCTGTGCAAAAACGTGTACAGTGCAGTCGTGGCCAGTAAAGCTCATAGATGTGCATTTTATATGATTAAAATCTCAGTGATTATATTTAAGTAGCCCCTCAAATAACAACCTGGGACATAACAGCCATGCCCTGAATCATCTAGTTTCATCTGCTCTGGCCTTTGTCTGAACTGCTACAGCAGTTTCTCACAACTCTTGGCTTCTCTCAGGTAGGGTAACAGTACAAGCCAAACTAAATATTTAATAGGAGTGCTGATAATGGCATTGTTAAGTGGAGCTGAGGTGAGGGGGCTTGAATGATTTAATTGGTTTGAGAATGACAGTTTTGACCAATAGACAGCCTGTGGCTCTTGTCTCTAGCTCTACTCCTGAGACATGTGTGCCTGGGACTCCAGCAGGTTTACAAACTCACATCTGTCAGTGAAGGCAGAAGGTGCCAGGCATGCATTACAAATTGGATCATGGTTGAACGAAAGCTTTGGAAGAAATCATAAGAGATTAAAAAAGATGATTGTGTTTTTTGGGGAAGGGTTGGTGGTGGTTGGTTGTGGAGTTGGTTTTTGCATAGGCTGGAGCAAAAAGTTTGGTGAAGTGTCCCTGTTATCAAACATTCCTGAGAAATAAGTCTGGGAATGTGAGATATTGTTTGCTAAAGCCAAGACAGCTCAACCTTCAGTAACAATGCCCTCCAGTACACAGGGTCTTGGGATCTGATCAGAGATTTTAGCAGAGCGGCGCCAAACAATCCATTTCCACTTTGCTGAGATGTCCCTGACAACTTGCAAATTCTGTTGATGGGAGATAACAACCAGCTTTTCAGAGCCAGATGGTAGTTTATGCTTGCGAAAGCTGCAATTTGTTTTCATGGAAACTAGTGAAAGGATTACAGACAAACCTGCAAAATGTTTTACCCTTTGGGGAAGAGTGTGTTTGATGAGCTGCTTTTGCTGGCTCTGCAGATCTGCTGGTGGTGAAACCCCATTAGGCTGTTTCATTAAGAATCATGCACAGGACAACTCCACATGGTCAGGGGACAGCATGATATAGGTGAGTCATAATGGGATCCAGAGGCCATCCGTTTAAATCCAGGTTAACAGCAAAAGGAGACATAAGCACTTCTAATAGCTGTCTGGTGGCCAGATTCCAGTGGAGAGCTGTATTCATTACAAAGCCACCATTACAATGACAGGTTTTCTGCCAGATACAGAAGAGGCCAACAAACAAATAGGTCTGGAGACGGAAATACCCTTTTCACCCCCAATGGTGGCCCCTCCGGTGAGGGTTGAGGTATGTTGCAAGAATGGTGTAGAGAAACTTGCACTGCTGTTGTCTATCCTATGGATAAATGCAGGACTTCTTTTTCAGGACTGACAGTCAAGTCCCTGTCACCAGCATTACTCTGTATAAAAAGGGAGGGGTGTGGAAGAGGCTCATATACAGCAGTGGATTATAGCAGAGTAAAATAGATCAGCCAATCAAAACCCTGCCTCATGAACGGGTCCTGCCAAGTAACTTTTTCGTTCACCAAACTTTCTCCTCCCAATCCCACTCATGGATGATTTTTTTTTCAGCAAACCCAATGCAATGATCTGCTTTGGTGTTCTACAGTATTAGTCAGTTCAGGTCATTTTATTCTTTATCTATGCAAATGCACCCCTAGTGTAACTCTGTTGACTTCAATGGGCCTACACCAGGGATGAGCCCACAGTGGTTACTCATAAATTTTATTTACATTTTCTTCTGCGTTGTTCTCAGGCCTTTGCCTTCAGTGAAACCATAGTGCTCAGCATCTGATGATATTTGCCACAACAGTATATCATGATATCATAAATTTGGGTTTACTGTGACTTTACTGCTAGATCAAGCAGTAGCAGGAGGAATTAGGTTATTAAGGAGAAAGCCAATATTCAAAAAATTAGCAGTGGGTGTTGACTGGAGATGGGCCTACATCCTGTTCCAACCCTGTTCCAAAATACCCCCAAGAAACTTTGAGTCCATTCAGAAGAAGATCTGGAATCACATTTTCCATCTTAAGCCCATCTCTGGTGTTTCTCACTCAGACAAAACCTGGCTGGTGACGTATTTGTTGTGGAAACCTGGACACACATTGGCCAGCTCTTTGCTCCTGCAAATGGTGTTTATGGCTTTTAATCTCTGAAGTTTTTGTTTTCTGCATTAGGATAATATGGTATCTGCTATCTGATGGAGCTCCATTTTCCCTGACACTCTCCAACAGTCTTAAGGGAAAATGGGAAAATTGAGTTATTTCACATCATGCCTCGTCCATCTAATTGCTTTGGACATCTTTTCTTTAATATTTGTCCAATTATAGTGTCTATCCCTGAACCAGGTGTTAACTTTATGCTAGCAATCGTTTCTAGCAGTGGTGTGAGCACCTCAAACACACACACACAACTGCTTGACACCCACTGCTTTTTCAGGTCCCTGTAGTAACCTCAGCAGCAACCATGAAACAAACCCCACTCTTCTGACAGAGGAAAACATGCAAGGCCCAATTACCACCATTGGCCAAGGGATTGGATGGGATGGCCCTGTGGTTTTGAAAGCCTCATGGCAGCATCATTAATTCATCAACCATAAGAACATCCTTGTGTGAAGGTAGATTCTTTCCAACATACATAGCTTTAATATCAAACTTCAATAGTGTCTATTACTATCCCTCAGGCACAATTAGCAGGGCTCCTCTTTGGCCTAGCTAAACATGTGCTGGTGTTTGTAGAGTGTGATGATCTAGCGGGACACAGAATGGTGTTAGGGTAACCTCAGTATCAGTCCAAAAATACTTAATCTTGTCATGCATTCACTACCCTTGAGATGTCCCTTTCCCTCATCTAGTTGGTATAATGGTCCTTTCAGCAGCATAGCCTCTACAGCCCTGTGCAGATCCTAAAGCCAGACACTCAGTGGTGCCATAATGTCACACAATGAGTCAGCATCCCAACTGGAGCTACAGTACTAGGCAATTGTGACACTTCCTAGGAGTACTCAGGGTTATGAAGCACCTTGCTACCACCTGCCTTTAGTGTAAGGAAGCCTCGTCTGTGCCTGCCGGGGTCAGCTTCTCACTTCCATTTGCCACAGGCAACACAAGCACTCCCCTCCAGGCCTTGCAGGCCCCGCTGTCACTCTACAGGTTAGCGATAGGCACACTCCAACCCCTGAGACCTCAGAGCGTCTTCCTGGAGTGTCCAGCCCCTGTTCCACTGGACAGTCACAGTATTCACAGATTCAGTGCTTCCAAAGAAACATTCACTGCAGCTTACCAGGGCCAACTCACATCACCCTTTGCTTTCCAGACAGCACTTAGCTATGTTTATAGTGAGATCAAGTATAACTTTATTTAACAAAGGCTAGAGTCAAGTGATAGCAAGAAGTACTAATGGAAACAAATGGTTACATATACAATAAAATCATAGCAGGCACTCTAGAACCTAAACTCACTTAACTAGACATGTTGTAGAGCAGTGCTCCGCCAAAGTCCTTCCAGCCTCTTGCAGCCAGGCTTGGCACTGATCGTCCATTCATGAGACAAGTCACGACATCAGCTTGCCGCCTCGGTGAAAAATCCAAGGTGTCTGTTTGCACCCCCAGATATATCAGGTCAATTTCATTGTCCTTATTCATAAACAGGAAACCCCCCTGCTGGTTGCCTTTTTTCCTGTATGCTTCTTTCCTGTAGATTTTGCAATTTTTTCATCAGTGTCTGTCATAGTGTGCAAACTGGCATACGTTGCGAAGCCCACAGTATACAATGATCAGACAGAGAGAGAAGCATCTGTTACCTCCTGCCTGAAAGGAACCTGTCTGACAGGTCAGCTCCTGGTTACCTTCCCTGAGAACATAATTTTCAGCATAGACACATAACTCCTTAAATATTATCCATCTACACATTTCTTGATGATCAGTGGGCTACTGGCTCTTGGTAGAGACCTCATATGCCACCTGCTAGTGAATCATTATGCATATATCCCACCCAGAGGATCCCTGTAAAATCCTATGCACCCATGTGCCCAACGCCAGTTGGCATCAGATCTCTGGGTCACAGAAATGCTGCAAGAACCTAGGTCCAAGAACAGGGAAAGCCAAAAGACTATATGATTCAGCCCATAATCTCCCAAGAGAAATTGGTCCCCATCTGTATCACGGAGTGCTGTCATAAAACTGCTCTAATTTTCTGTGTTGTCAGATTTCATTTAAAAAAATTTCTTGTGTCCCATGTTCGTAATTTTTTCTCTTTTAGGAAGCAAATTTATTAAAAGGGATCCTTCAGACTGTTTAAATTAAATAATGTGGCATTAACAAATAAAGTTTTATATCTCAGCACGCCACAAAACAGAAATTGCTGTAATACAAATAGCTATTTAATGCTATAACAGAGGGGAAAAAATTCCATTTTTCATCACCTCTCGACAGCCATTTGTTATCTTCCCCTGGCCCCGCCATCACAAATCATCCTGGAGCCTTGAAGCGAAAAGAGCACAAATGTAAAACAATATAATGTCATCTGTTTCCCACGATATGTAATAATACATTTTGCACACAAACAAACCCTAGTGAAGAACTGGCCAGCCCTTCCTCACTGAACTGCTCTTAACTTCTCATACTTATTTGAAGGCTATTTTTGGGCCAGAGGTGGTTTTGAAAATGAGACAAAGTGATTTTATGGCTTAGTGTTATTTTGATTTCTGTTAGACAGGAAGACAGGGCAGGTGCGTGAGCTGTGAAATTCAGGACTTGCTGTACCTCTTCATTACAGGTGCACTTTGGCTGTGTTGTTTCTTTCCAGTTTTTCCCAGCTCTTTCTTTGCTACTTTCTTGGGGGCCGAAGACAGAGCAGAGAGGAAAGATCTGTGGCTTCCAGCTCTCCCTCCCCTCAAAAAAAATAAAAGGGGGAGATCCTACCACAGCTGTCATCACCCCCAACCAGAATCCAGGGGGAGTGGAATTGCCCACTCAGTTCCGTCATCTCCTCCTGGCTATGGAGATGGTTCAGAGAAAAAGGGCTGTTTCCCTTCACAGCTCCACATTGTGTGTGCACAGTGCATATGCGCGCACACACACACACACACACAAACACACACACTTTTTTTTGCTGAATAGCGCCTGCTTGGGGACATGGAATCCTTTAGATATATTCAATCAATTGTCTTCATTCTTTTTCTGGTGCCACATACTTTCACACAAGATGCAAAGTCAATTCATACATGGCATCAAATCACCATGAGATCACACAACCCCTCAATGGGTGGGCCCTTAGCCTCTATTTTGATCATGCCTCAAAATCAGCCCAGCAAACTAGAGTTAAAATGAGCTAGAGATCTGACAGTTGCCTGTGCCTTGACATCAGACCAGTCAGCTAAAAGTCCTAAGTCTGCAACCTCAGAGAGTGCTCTGCCTTAAGATCAACCCCGTACATTAAAGCTGCTGGGCCAGTGAATTGAACCAAGGTTTACTCTTCACATGAGGAATGGGGCATGCCACAGAGTTGTTTATGGTGCCCTGATTGTAAAGTTGCCCCAGCTCTGGCATATGTTACAGCAGCCTAGGGTCTGCTCTAATTTAGCTGATTATGATCCCTAAGGCACCATACACCAGCTGGAATTGTCAGAGCAGAGCAGCTATCTGCCCCAACCCCTCCTCACCCCTTCCTTACACCCTTCCCCAGACATGCCCTCTGCACTAGGACAGGGCATGGCTGATGTAGGAGCCAGTTCTGATGACTTAAGGTGATTTGAGAGTTCCCCTCAACTGTGGGAATTTACAACCAGGTAGCTGCAGTCAACTTCCATCCCCTTTCCACTGTTCAGGCAACACATATGGGGCTGGAGCTAAGGGAGAGAATCTGGCTCATGTCATATGACTTTTTTAGTGCTTACAGTAAAATAGCCAAACTCTAATCCTTACACTTTGAACCTAACACGAAAAGATGAACCTACAGCTGAACAGTATAAACAGTCACTGGTCTGTCATTTTGAAAATTTAAAAAGTAGAGTGTCTATTTTTGGCGCTTGAGGAAGATTTGGCATAATTTTAAATGCTCCCTAGTCCTACATTATCTTTAAAAATAGCCCTCTTCTTTCCTCCTTCTCTTTCCTAATTTTAATACTGAAGACAAGAAGCAGCAAACTGTCCCCATGTCATTTGTCATCATGATGCAACAATGCTGTATGCAATGTTATTTTGTCACTAATGACGCAGCATATATAGAAACACAAATTAAATTGCAACACCTGCAAAATTTCATGTGAAGTCAATGATGGAAGAGAAGAGCCTCAGAAGGTTTGGTGTATGGGATCAGTTCAGAGAAGCACCCAGATACTCAGTGCTTGGTTGAAACTTGTCTGAACTTTGGGAGGTCCTGCACCAAGACTCATGACCTCTCCTCCTCACAACTATCCTCCTCACAATGAGTCATAGCACCCTCTACTTGCCACTATCTTTTTGGGAGATGCTCCCATCTCTGACATCTTTGGGTCATTTCCTTCCCCTCTCTTAGCCCTCCCCCTCCCTTTTTCTTCTCCTACAGAGGTTCTGACTCCTTTCCTCTTTCTCTGTGATACTGTCCATCTCTCCAATAGCCCAAGGAGCAAACCAAAGTACCGTCTTACTCTGAAATCTCCATTGCGGTGACACATACTTTGGCTTTCCTCACTTCAACCAGCAGGTCTGTCTTTTGTTACTGACTTCAAATATCTTAGTCTGTTAGGTTAGGTGTTTTGCAGTTTTGAACCTATATGATGTGACATGGCCCATATAAAGTACCAGTGAAATGATGCTCCATCTGCTAAGAAGTGTTGGCCTCCATTTAATGAATATCTTATGCTGTCTGGTCACATCAAGGACCCCTTGCATCACATGACCTGGGGCATTTAAATGTCACATGGGCCTCCTGTCTCAGTTGATAGTGGACAAGTTACCTGTAGAAAAAGTAGGTTATTTTTATTACTCAACTTTTCCTCATCTCCCTTCTCCCCTCCCCTCCCTATCCTCTACAAATCACTGCTGGGGGGACAGAACAGACCCAGGGCCAATGATTTGATTCATTTGTGATTAATATCATGGATGGCTCAGGCTCAAGCAGCTGCTTTTTACAGAAATTAAATACTTTATCTACCATTAACCAGGCTTGCTGAAAAGCCTCCAGCAGGAGTGTCAGGCATTTGTCTCATTCCTCCTTCTCACCTCCTTCTTTTCTCCCCCGTTAAAAGCTCTATACAGATTTTCTCCTTCTGGCTCATGGGAGCCACTATCCCCAGCTGCTAGTGAGGGATGGAGGACAGCAGGATGACTGTTTCTCTCCCCTGCCAACAGCTAGTGAGTGTAGAGCAAACTCTCTACCTGGCTCCTCTCCTGTGCATTTCCTGCCCTACATATCCACACTGCTGCAGTGACTGAGAAGATGAGAAGGCCTTGCATGTCTGCAAGCCAGGGGAAAGTGCACAATCAGTTGGCCATCAGCAGCAGAGGCAAAAAACACTTATTACACCTCCTCATGAGGAGTCAAGACATGGGTGGAACCTTGAGCAATGAGTGAGCCCTCGATGTTGGACAAAAACAGAGTGTGAGGGCTTTAGAGATGGGGAAGAAGAGGAGGAACACCACTGGAGGGACCTTAGAGAGGAGAATGGAAGGAGGTGGAAACTCCAGGGTAGGAGAGGCCCTTTGGTCTTTTTTGCACTTTGCATTTGTGGAGACTATCACAGAGTTAATACCAGGGTGCAAGTTATAAGGCTGTGTCAATAGGAAGTGTGGATGGAGTTCATGGCCTACTGAAAGGTATTGGTGGTGGCATTTGGGGAGACCTCACTCACTGTCCCCCAGTCCTAGATGGAGTGCACTTCCTGTGTGAAAACAAACAGGGTTTAAGAACCGAATTTAAAGGCAAAGTTGCTCAAATTATGTAAAACTATTTTCATTCAAAATTCTGACATTTCAAAGTTGTTTTTGTTTCAAAGTGTTCACAACTGACCCATTTTCCTTAATTTTTTTTTCAAAATTGTTATCTAAAACTTGAGTTTTGTTAACAAAAATATTCAATAAGCATTTAGCAAAATAAAATGGTTTGGGGGAAAAAATTAAAAAGCCAGAAACATATCACAAAAATGTCAACAACGTTTATGATTTTTCATGAAAAATTTGGGTTTCAAAAAAGGCTGTTTGTCAGTAACAACAAACTCTGAAAATTTCAACCTTCTCTGTTTAAAAGTGGTGATGTTCCCCTAGAGCTTTCTGTTAGCACTCCACCTAGAAGTGACAAATATACTCCTGAGTGACACTAGGATGCCACTGTAACAAGATGTGGAGAGAGAGATGGGCCAATTGTTAAGGGTCTTTGGACTTGGGAGACCCGGCCTCAATTTTCTGCTCTGCCACAGAATTTCCATGTGCCCTTGGGCAAGTCACTTAGTCTCCCTGTGCTTCGGTTCTCCATCTGTAAAATGGGATTAATAGTAATGTTCTGCCTCACAGAGGTGTTGTGAGAGTAAATATATTAAATATTGTAAGGTGCCCACATACTATGGCAGTGGGGGGCCAGATAAACACCTACCAGGCTGATAGACTAACACTGAAGTAAGCATACAACTGCAAGTATTGCATATACAAAATTTGAGTACCTTACACAGTATTTAGCGTTAGCCTACAACTGGACATATTATGAGCTTCAAGCTTAACAGCTGGGAACTATGAAATTTCAAATATAAACATTTTTTTCTTTCTTTAACACCTCTCCCTCCGTATCTGACTCAAAATTAGTTCTTACAGAGAATACAATAATAAATTAGACAATTTCCAAAATTTCAGGAGTGCATTCTTAACTTCATTGCACATGTGAATATATATTGTATTGTATCTGAATATCCCTACATCATCTTAACTATAGCAATATCTAACAGGCAGCCACAATTACACTCTATCTCATATACGACAGCACTTTAGCTATAGTGACCTCCTAAACAATGACAGCAAAATTTGAGTTTTACCAGAATGCCTTGAGATACAAATAAAACCCTTACAATAAGCACAATTTGGGTATATTTTATTGTTTTAATACTCAGATGCTAACAACTCACAGCCATCTGTAGTGATTTCAGCTCAGAGGGCTAGATTTTCAGCTGGCGTAAATCAGCATAGTTGCATAGAAGTTAGTGGAGCTAGGCTGGTTTGCACCAGCTGAGGATCTGGTCTAACATGTTTAGGCGCTACTTTACATCACTTAGGGCCAGGAATTGCATTTGCAAGTTTTGCTGACTAAGTGCAGGGATAAAAAGCTGTACTGTTCTCTCCTCTCAGATCTTGGTCTTAGTGCCCACTGGGTTTGTCACGCTGGGCTTGTTTTGTTTTTTCCTCCACCAGGATTGTGGATCAGAACCATCTGCCCAGCCTTTAATTAGATGTGGCCTCTGCAGTGAGTGACAGCCCTTGCTGAAGAATTTCTGTGCACCAGTGGCAGCCACAGCAGCATCCAACACCAGCCCCGGAGTCCTAATGAAGGAGCCAGCGGACGCTCTCTTGCTGGGGGGGCCCTCACATCACTCCAGGTCATGCCAGGCCCCTGTCAAAACATGTGACCTGTCAGTATTAGTCATGCTTGGATTCAGGCACCAAAAAAGTGTGATCACAAAACAAAGGGATTTTTCTCTCCCCCTTTGCCCAGCACCCCTTCCTGTCAGCAGATGTGACTCCAGAATGTCACAGACAGGGCACACAGTCAGCATACTCTGTACTAGGGAGAGAGGGGCAGACACTTCTCAGCTCTATGACTCGGAAAACAAGGACCATTAAAATGAAATGAAATGCTTAAAACCCAAACTAACCACCCCTCTCCTAGATGCACAAAGCCCCTGGGTCACAAGTGGGGAGTAAACAGCTTATTGGAATAGAAAGCCTCAGCTGCAGTTGTAGCTCTCCAACATATTTTCTGCTTTGTTTACTCCTCCATCAGAACCATTTCTGTGTCGGGAGGTACAAAACTTGCTAAACTGAGAGATGGGAACCCTGGTAACTGTGGAAGGGGAAAGTAGAAAGAGTTCTTGGAAAAATCTGATGCTCTCAAGATTAGTGACTAATGACAAATAATTGTGACTGTGTAATAATCCATCAGTGAAACAAACAACCACAACAGGCAAAAGGAAATGGGAAGGAGACAATCAGAAATCTGGTTGGATGTTGAACTTAATGCAGCCGATTGTTAAGTACAGCCATTATGGCCAGAATTGTCAAAAGAGCTCAGCAACCTTGGGAGCCGCTCGGTGCTGAGCTCTGATGAAAATGTTGCCCTTATTTAGGTGCCTAAATCAGCATAGAGCTCTTTTGAAAATCTAGCCCTGGCTCAGGGTGCTGAGCAGTTATGAAAATCTGGTCCTATGTGTCTGCCCTACGGTAAGGGAAGAAATGTTTGTGCCCTTTTGGGGTTCCGTTAAGGTACATAAATCTAACCTCCTAGCATTTGTTTGTTTTGATTGGGGTTTTTTTCTCCCATTACTAACAGCAGGTCTTGATTTGCCTCTTTTTGTCGGAGGACTGGAATTGGTCAGGGACGGCTCTAGCGTTTTTGCTGCCCCAAGCACCAAAAAAAAAAAGAAAAAAAAGCCCCCATTGCGACCCGCCGCAATTCCGCGGCAGGTCCTTCGCTCCGCTCCGAGAGGGAGTGACGGCCCCGCTGCCGAATTGCTGCCAAACGGCTGGATGTGCCGCCCCCCTCTTCATTGACCGCCCCAGGCACCTGCTTGCTATGCTGGTGCCTGGAGCCGGCCCTGGAACTGGTGACACCACAGCTTGAGGTTGAATCCTGAGAGCTCAATACACTCTCTTCCTTAGGTCCCTAACATTTCAAATGTAAAAACAGCCAGAAAAATATACCTTTAAAAAAGTATTGAGAGCTTCTGTATACACGCTAAGGGAGAAGGGTGCAAGGGAAAAAATGTTCTCTTGCTTTAGATTTCAGCTTCAAGTAGAGTCCATTGGTCTAAGCATGTGATTAACATACAGTCAGAACAGACACTGTAAAATGCCCCTTTTTATTGCCCATCCCTAATCCCAATGAGTCATATCTGCTTAGTTTAATGACAAAACCAACTTTTTACTACTATTAGCCAAGCAGAGCCAATATTGCCGCAGCAGAACAAAAGTATATTCTGTTCTACTTCACGCATCAGCAACAAAATTGCCAGTTAAATTCTAATTCTAGAATATTTACTGCTGGAGATGATGGAAGCAGAAGGAACAACGCTGATTATGTAGCAGGGGCACTTGATCATGAAGCCCTGAGATGCATGTGCTATGGAAAATTCCAGAAGGGAAAGGTTTGCTGAATGCTTAACTTGGTAATCCTTCATTACTCACTCAGGAAAAAAAATAACTAACAGCAAACGTAATAACTGTTAACTCTGCCCCCCTCCCCCACAAGTTATGGCCTCCCCCCCATCTTGTGTATTTCGGTATGGAATTTTCTTGGAACACAGTCTAGTTTACTCACCTTGTGCCTCAGCAAGTCATTTCTTCTATTTCATTTCATTAGGTGTTCACCTGTAACGTTTTACCTAGTCTTTATTTGCCATGTGTATGTGGTATGTGCGTTTGGCATATCTGACGGAAGGCAGATTGGTTTAGTGGATAGAGCATGGGCATGAGAACCAGGAGACTGGCGTTCTACTACTCCTGCCTCTGCCCCTGACCTGCTGGGTGACTATGGGCAAGTCACTGCCCCTCTCTGTGCCTCTATTTCCCCTCCAACCCTTTGTCTGTCTTGTCTCTTTAGACTGCAACCTCTTCAGGGCAGCGGCTATTTCACCTGTGACCTGATCTCAGTTGGGGCCTCTAGGCATTACTGTAATATAAATAAATAATAAATCACAACAATAATAATGTCTGTCTCTGCATGAGGAACTGCATTCAAATAGTTAGAGATCAAAATGTATATATTTTATTCAAAAAACTTGCTTTGACTTGTAACCTGCGAACATCGGATATGGCAGCAAATAAAGAGTAATAAATGTGGGACATCAATATGCCATGTTTACAGTCACTTTTCTGATCATAATCCTGTTTTAATGCATGACCACCAGACGTTACCCATATCACACTTAGTACAGCCAGCTGGTTTTACCCCTCGTGTAGCATCAGCTTCCTATAATCTCTCTTCTGCCACTGATTTATAATAGCCTCTGCAAAGTAGAACAAGAGACCTACTGTAACGACTGCATATGCTGTACACCTGTGTATGAATATTCACATTCAACTACATCATAGTGCTAAATACCTTCCAGTGCTAAATCCAGAACATCCATCCACTCAAAGAGGACTCCCCTCTCCAATGGCCAAGAGACTGTCTGTGATGCCGGACACTCTGTTAAACACCTTATAATTACTATGTTATATAATCAGCATGTGTCAGTATCAGTCAATTATTAGCACTCACACCTCTTTGCCAATAGGTCTTGAGTTCAGCTTTACAGCACTGAGGCTTTAGTGAGAATCTTAAGACATGGTTAGATCCCATGCCATCCACAGGACAAAAAGGAACTGTGCTTTAACGAGGGCACAACCGTGTTGCAGCCATGCCCCCAAATATGCTGCATTTATAGTATACATGAGAACAGCATCTAATGAGTGTGAGCTATGGAGTGCACATTTATTTACTCGGAGTATGTGAAGTCCTGCTATCAAACTCATTGCTTTGTGAAACATTTTGAGGTACCCTGAGTGTGAGTCATATGGAATCATATGAAACCAAATTCTAATCTGTTCTACTCTTACAATGAAAGAGTCATAAATATTAAAGTTATGTGATAAGTGTGACACTGGCAGGCCTGATGCTAGCTCTTGCCCTGGATGCAGGCAT
>NW_020664446.1:41767070-41767427 GCF_002925995.2 Terrapene triunguis | reverse complement strand
AAAGCTTATGCCCAAATAAATTTGTTAGTCTCTAAGGTGCCACAAGTACTCCTCATTCTTTTTGCTGATACAGACTAACATGGCTACCACTCTGAAATGTATTTAGGGTTTAGCCTCTATGAAATGCTGCATGTATTAATCTCACTTATAACATCTATATCCCATATTATAAGGTAATATTTAAGTGTTTGTACTGAAACTCTAAACCCCCAGTCAGGAGAGAAACATTACCAAGTGTGAAATAGTAGTTTGCCACAGAAGGTGTTATCTCCCACCCAACAGAAGAAGGCCCATCGACACCAGACAAACCATGGTGAAACATCAGAGGACAAAAGACTTTGTTGATTGCTTCCCCCA
>NW_020664446.1:41754538-41767060 GCF_002925995.2 Terrapene triunguis | reverse complement strand
GAGAAGTGCAAGTGAACTCATCCCATCATCTTGAACTCTGGGGGAAGGGAATAACACCCCCCCCCCCCAAGAAGAAACTGCATCTTTTTGGCTATTTGAATTTGAAGGGCCAAAGACTCTAAACAGAAGCCAAGGGCTACCTTCTAGGTCTGCCCTGAAAGACACTCTGAATAGACAGATGACTACAACTCTGTCACTCTTATGATTTAGATGGTAACTCATTGGTGTGTATATGTTTGCTTGCTTTAACCTGTAATAACTCTCTCATTCCTTTTTCCTAATTAATAAACCTTTAGATAGTTTATTACAGGATTGGCTACAGACATTGTCTTTGGTGTAGGATCTAGAGTACCAACTGATCTGGAGTAAGTGACTGGGCTCTTGGGACTGGAATGTGGTGTGATTTTTGGTGTAAGTGATCATTTATTCCCAAATCCAGTTTGTCTGGGTGGCAAGATACACTGGAGAGCTAAGTCCCCTGTAGTTCCCATGCGGCTGTGCAGCAGCCTATTTAGCGTCGCGTAGGCACCCCAGGAACCTGCTTGGGGACCTGCCAAGGCTGGGGGAGGGGCAGATCTTCCCTGGCCCCCACCTAGCCCGGCCCGCAAACTGCCGTGGGAGGAGCACCCCTCCCACAACCCCAACTCAGCCCGCGGCCCGGACCCAGCCACGGCCGCATTGGGCCCAGCTGCCAGACCCAGCCGCGGCCAGATCAGGCCTGGGCGGCCCTCCCCTGGCCCGGACCTGCTGGGGCCGGGGGAGGGGCACCTATCCTGCAGCCCCAGCCCCAGAGCTCCCGTGGCAGGGACAGGCACCTCTCCCCCCAGCCCAGGTGCTGCTGCGAGGAGGCCTCTCTCCCAATCATAGCCCCAGAGCACCCTCCTGCACCCCAAACCCATCATCCCCAACCCAGAGCCCGCACCCCCAGACGAAGCCTTCACACCCCTGCACCCAACCCTCTGCCCCAGCCCTGAGCCCCTCATCCCCAGCCCCACCCCAGACCCCACAGCCCCAGCCAGAGCCCTCACACCCCTGTACCCCAGCTCTCTGCCCCAGCCCTGAGCCCCCTCCCACACTCCGAACTCCTTGGCCCCACTCCTACCACATGAATTTTGTTATGTGCACCAATATAAAAGTGATGTGTCACATATCACCTCCATATTGGTGCACATAACAAAATTCATTCCGCACATGGGTAGGATAAATTAGAAGGAACACTGCTGGAGAGTCTAAGGGGACTGTCTGTGACTCCATGGTAAGACTGTTACCAGTAATCCAGGAGTTCACATTTGTTACTGGCTTGGTGAAATCTAATTATAGAACACACCACCAGTTTGGGGTGTCTGCCCTGTTTTTGACAGCCTGCTCTGGGGTAGGCACTAACAGTCGTGAGCCACTCCAGACAGCGGGACACTAAGAAACTGAAATCTAGGCGATATTTAATCAATAGCATGCGAGGAAGAGTGTATTTTGGGAGGCTATTTCACACCTTGCATGGGTTGAGACACAGTGCCAAGTACAAGGGGACTTCAAGCTCCCCTGGAGGTTCAATACCGCCTTGGGACACTGCTGCTCAAATGGGGAGATAGAAAGCCATTTTAGAAAGGGTAAATAACGAGAAAAAACAAAGCAGACCTGGGCATTTCTAAAGGATTTGCCCTGATATGAGAGTGACCATATTAACAGTCAAAGTTTCATTTGTGCCCAAACTTCTAAAGTCATCTTATAATAGAAGTGATGACCAGATTTAGCATCAAGAGAGACACACACAAAGAAACTAATTCTTCAAAACTTTTAAATCTGATTTCCCTCTCCTACATCAGACTGAAAAAAACCCACAAATCTGAACCTTCAAATGTACCAATCTAAGGCTCTTTTCTATTTGATTCAGTTATTTTTCAAGCAGTCAGTGACTGGCCAAGCCTGGGAATGCAGTGAACTTTGGTTCATACAGAGGTCAAGGAGAGTCAGCCACAGCCTCAGCAAAGAGGCACCAGCCCTGGCTGCTGTATGGATCCATACCCAATAAGTGAGAGGTCCTACTGGTAGCTGCCAGTATCTGTGAAGGAATTGGGGGTGGTTGAAGGTGGGGTGGGAGGGAGAGCTAAATCACAGACAGTGCAAGGCACTGGGGATCGGGGATGCAGGAGGGTGGTTGAAGGGCGGAAGAGGGGTGAACAAGCAAAGGAGTAGGGGGTGAAGGCTGTCCACTGATATAATTGACTGGTTTACTAATTAAAATTCCTGTCCTTTTGAGAAGGCGGCTAATTGGGGCTTGTTTCTGTTTGCTGGATGTCAGCTCAGCAGCTTTGCCCAGAGAGGCAAGGGGAAGAGGGGAGGGAGCTTGAATGGAACATAAGGATAAAAGTTTGAAAGGAACCAGGGGCCCCCCACGGAGGGTGGAGGGTCGAGAGCCATGTCGTCTTAATAATAAGTCGCCAAATTACTTTTGACAAGTGAAGGAGATTGGAAATAATGGGGGCCTTTGAAAAGCACAGAGTGCAAACGAGGGAATCCATGAGATAATGAGGAGGAAAAAACTCCACATGGACGAAGGCTAATCCCCTCCCCACCCGCTTCCTACCTCCCTGCTGCAGGTGGCTTCCAGCCAAGAGGGCTGAGGTAAGGGGACAAGGGATGAGTGAAAACCCACAGAGGAGGTGTTGATTAAAAAGCAAAGGGTGTGTGTGCATGTGTACGATTATCAAGTCAAAATTCAGCATGGGCACATTGCTAGAGCAGAAAGAACCCATCTAGAGACCCAACAGAATCCCTTAACAGCTTCCACAAGCTCCTTGTGTCTTTTTAAAAGGGATCTTAAAACTTTGAACAATTACTCTGCTGATTGTTATTTCACTTGAGTGCTTTTTCACTCCAGATTATTTTTTCTATTTATTTATAAATCATATAAGAGTTATCCAAGCAAGCTATAACAGAACTGCCCATCTGACCTAAGTAAATCCTGCTTCACTTTAAAATCCAGGTGTTCTGGCAGCATTGGACGTGGGAATTCTGAAGCCAAGGAGACGTAATGAGTGTACTCATTTACATCCCAATACCCAAAATGCCAAGCTCATAGCTCTTGCATAATTAAGCTTGTATCTAAACTCTCGGAATATTTGCACGTTGCACTCCAATTTTCTTTTTCACAATCTCATCTGGGTTCTCTGGGTAACCTGTTGCGGAGTTAACTTGTATCAAATGTGTCCTACACAGCTTGTAAAGAATCCATGTCTCTTGTGATTTCAACCGAGGAACCTCTACTGATTGATATAAAGAAAAATCCCTCTGACACTGACACAAGGAGACAGTGTTGTAAGGTGACAGTATCTGACTGACTCAGCACATGCAAATGATGAGTGGTGAGGCAGATTTTGGATAGAAACCTTGGAAAATATCAGGAGGTATTTATTACCATATTCCAGAAGATCATTTAGCAGGGAAGTGTAAGTAAAAGAGGAAAGAATTTGTAAGTACATCAGAACATGAAGAAGCTTAGCCTGCCAGTAGCGCAGAACTAATATTATGCATTCAAACTATGTTGAAATTATGTTCCTCAGAATTCTGCAGCTACTTGCTGCAACTTCACGTCTACTCCCCAAGACAGTGGATTCATTGCCACCAAAATGACATATGATCTTCATTTGAATGTGGCTGTATAATGATATATAACTGTTAGCTTCATAGCTACACTGACAATGGCTTATGGTGGGTTTTTGTTTGTTTTGTTTTGCTTTGCTCCAGTACAGTATTCCGTTGAGGACCAAGATATTAGATTTGGCCTCCCCTGCAAAGAGCTACACATGGGGAAGGAAAATGTTGTCTGCAATTGCCTATCAGGGGATTGAGGTGGGGATAATTATCTTGGTCTATGACAGACCCAAAGTTCTGCCTACCATTCTGCAACAAGCATTGTGCTCTCTGCAACCTTTATATTGTCCAGCATTTAATAAGGAACATCAGAGAGGATGGAGAAAACTGCACTGGGTAGGTTGTGTGGCAGATCAGTGGACATTCATTCTGTTATGTCTCTAGGGATTTGTTCAGTTGCAGTGGGAAGCCAAGGCTTTCTCCTTGTCCTTGGGAACCCTTCCAGTCTTGACTCTTCCTCTTTCTTCTTCTATCAGCTGCTCCTTCCCCTGTTTTAATGTATTTTAACGGGGAAGCTTTGCAGCCAGCGGATGCATCTTCTCTGACCTAACTGGGCACGAAGCCCTGCAAGCTCAGAGGTGATTGGCCTGTTCAGAAACACTCCACTGCCTGGAGAAAGTGCTGTTTCAGTTCTGGGGAATACAGGGTGGCCTGGGCTGAGACAGCAGCCAGAAGACGGTAGCTGGGACCACGTTATGGGGACATTGCCATAAGATCTGAGAGTTGGAAGCCCTACAGCATTTCAGTGGAACAAGGAAAAAATAAGAACATTGTATTTTTAACTCTTTCATTGCCTTCAGAAATAGACTGTACATCCTGCAAAAATCACTGAAATGACTGGTATCCAGGTATATCATACATGCATTTCCTGCTGCTCCATTCAAAAATGGTTTGTAATCTGATATTGGCCTCCTCTGCCACTATTGTCACAAAACATGTAACTTTTCAGCAAAACAGTGACCACCACCAGAAGCTGCTAACACAGAGTGCATGACAAAGCTGTTAAATACATTTCACAGTGGTGCCTGGATAACTTATGGGAAGGGGAGGAGATACACAGCCTTCTACCCCTGAGTCTACTATGAGGCCATCTTAGTCTCTCATCCTGTCAGACTTCACTGTCCATGCAGGGATGGGCTGGATCACGATTTGGATGGGGGGCTTATAAGGAACATATATGTGGGCTAGTGAATCTGTAAGGTTCTTTCCCTTTTTTTCATGTATTGAACCAGTGCCTCCCTCGCATGTTAATAAGGGATACTCTGCTGCCTTTTGGCTGAGATGTAAAAGTGAGGTCCTCCTGACCACTTGTGTTCATGAAAGACCCTGCCACATTCTTTGCAAGAGTAGAAAGTGTTAGCTTTGGTCTCCTGAGAAAATTCCAATTCAGGTAGTTACTCTCTGCCTACCTAAAATCCTCCTTGCAGTTTTGATTGAAAGCATTTACCATTGACTTCAATGAAGCCAGGATTTCACCCAGTATTCTTCACTTGCTGTTCTCAAATGCCTTACAGGGATGCAATGTTTTGTTAAACAGCAGTTGCATTCAATCCTAGAGGCAGCTGTATTTTCATGGTAGATGCAGTGGTCCCTATATAGTTTATTAAGTGCCTTCGGAGAAAAGTGCTCTATAAATATAAGCTATTATGTCATATACTCAGATTTGACCAAAGTTACTCTCTGATGATTGTTCTCTAATAGCTGTCCTCATCAAAATGACCAAGGCACCAGTCAATACCCTTGTTGATTGTCACATCAGAGTGACAAGTATATGAAGACTGAACTAATGCTCTTACTCCTAACAGAAGTTTTTTTGAATCAGAGTTAAGAAACATTTGCAGAATATATTGATGAGGGATCTTATATTGCAAATACCAATACGATATCCAATCTGTGGACAAAGAGGACTTCAGTCTCCAATGCTGACAATTTGCTGTTTTTCACAAGCACTATGTTCACTTTAAGAAATATAGGGGAACAAAAAAAAAATCACAATTTTTATACTTTTATAAGATGCTACATTCCTCTTCCTCCCTGAACTTCCATATTGCTGAACTAAGCAAAATGGGGTCACTGTTCACGACTGCTACAGCAAGCCTGAGAATTAACTGATTTGCCAGCAATGATCTTTTAGGCGGAGATTTCCAAAGCCACATAAGAGAACAAAAGCGTAATTCCTAACAATTTTAAACACTGGTGTTCCCTGATGAGATTTTAATCGTGAGAAGTTTAAAAAAAAATCCAACCAACCACTTGTGAAGTATGGACATAATAATGTTGCACTGATATGTGCACAGTTCTCTATGCTCAGATTTGGATCTCAGTTACTCCTGTGTAAAATCATAGTAACTACAATGGATTTACACCAGTGTCACTGAGACACGTACAAGATGCAAAAGAAGGAATATATGAGGTTCATTTTATGTGCTTTACATTTCTCACAGCTACAGGCATAAGTGTGTGTGTGGGGGGGGAAGTAGAGAGGGACTCTGGAACTTATGATGTACAATAACGAGCAGCTTTGAAAGTAAGAGATTTGTAAGGCTTAAGTACATTTACGGTGCCCTTTTACTATGAATATTTTAAAATCCCTGCCCTTTGTGTTAGTCACTCTCTGTCCAGCATAACTAATTGTACAGTAAATCTTAATACCCACTGTACTGACATGGTGCCTGGTTGAAAGCAAGGCTGATTGCTGCAGGAGATCAGAGGTAACATTCTCCGATCTTGTGAAGGAGGGAGAAGGGGAATGCAGGACTGTCTGCATTTTTCCTTAACACTTTGGGGTCAAGTTTGATCTTGGCTGGGTCAGCTCTTTTACACTCTAACACGCCAAAGTCAAAGGAGAGAGTCTTCTCACTGCTGGTTCCCAGCTGGAGGGAGACTCTGGAGGGCTTTGAGGAGGAAAAAGCTAAAGCTGAATCACTGCAAGAGTGGGGAAAGTAGGGGAGGGCTGAGGTGAGGAGAGAAAATGAGTCAAGTAAGGGGAGCACAGAGCTGGACTGAAGGGAAACAACTCCAGGATTCCTGCTGAGGGTGAAATGAGTCTAATCTATAATAAATCAACTTTCCTGTCCTAGCAGCCACTGTGGCTGCATCTGTGCTGGAGAACATAGCCACTGGGGATAGCGTTGGGGCAAGTACAACAGCGCATACTGTTTCAGTTGCAGCATTGCCCTGTGTCCATGCTATCACTGACGTTGTGCTGCCCTCTGGGTACGTATCCCACAGTTTCTGCCACAAGTCCCTGCAGCAGTGGATTTAGGGAGATTCTGAAAGATATCACGGGAACCCAGTGGAACTCAAAGTCAAACTCCCACAAGCGCCTGGGAAATTCCAGTAAGTCTGCAGTGGCTGGCACCACTTCCTATTCCTCCCATCAAGGAGGTCAAGATGAATGCTCAGCTTTTGCTCTGGTGTCATAACAAAGTTTCTACTGGGGCTTTTGAGAGGCACCTCAGCTGGGGTGAGGCCATGGAGGTGTTCCTGGTGAGAGATAGCGAGCAAGACTGGCATTTGATGACGTTATTGCTGTAATGGCTATGCACTCCTCTCCCCTGGAACAGCCATCTCCGGGCCACGCTTGAGGACAACATTCATTAGGTTGAACATCAAAAATACATAGTCTATCTTGATTGTAAGTGCCCTCGGGTAGGGGTTATGACCTGATCCTCGTCTGGGGTTAAATGGCTTCAGCTGAGCTACACTGACTGACACCTGCTGAGAAATCGACCTCTGTGTCTTTTTAGGTCTCTAACGTGAGTGGCACATTATGTGCACTAATAATAATAATAATAAAGAGCCCTCTTCAGAATGCCCAACTAAAGTAAAAATAAAAGGAAGCCGGATTTTTGTGCCACAGGCAGTACAGAAGATGCCTTCTCACGTGCATGGTGCAGGCTTTCCACAGCTGCACTCTTCACAAGGAGTTTTAGCAGCACTGCATTCTAAAACAGACCATTTGCCAAGCACCAAGGCATCTTGTGCGACCAAGGTAAATAAGGAGCAGTGGCTTGAGGGAGTTGGGAAGCAAACCAACACAGAAGCTGCATGGACTGAACACTCAAAAAATAAAGACTTCAAAATCTTTACTAAACGCTGCGTGGCAATGGAAAAAGACCTATACCTTTAAAGAAATCACCAGCACTAAGACAACAGGAAGATCCTGGTCACCTCAGCCAAGAAAGAGGGAAAGCACATAATAAAATCTATAGAACAGCTTAATACCTAAGTGTATCAGATATTGATGCTGAGAAGGACCCTATATGCAATATGTTGAACATTTGTACTGTATCTTCATGAAAGGAAGAGGCAGAGAATGAAAATATTATGGACCATTATTGTAACTCCTGATTGTACGTGGATAGCACATGCAGTTAAAGAGAAGAAATAAAATGGGAAGACGCCAAACTCTTATTTTTCCAATATTTAAGCCCTATTACACAGGGCAAAAGGCACATACTGACTGTAATAAAAAATAAGTTTATGTAGAGATGAATGTACATAAACTGAGGGTTATATATTGTGACAAATCACTAGCGGAGGCAGCACACAAGTTCTTGAAAAATGTGAACCAGGCAACAGATCGGAAAGTTCTCAGAACGGACACCTAGCAGATTAATTTGCATTGTGTTGTTTCTTTTCTTGTTAGAGCTGGTATCATCCTTACAGGGCCGGCTCCAGGCACCAGCAAACCAAGCAGGTGCTTGGGGCGGCACATTTTCAGGGGCGGCATTCCAGCCAGCCTCTCTATTTTTTTTTATTTTTTTTTTTTTGGCGCTTGGGCGGCAAAAGCCTAGAGCCGGCCCTGGCAGCAGCAGCGCGTCCTGCACCAGGGGCGCCCTGGGGCCGCTGCGGTTTGCGTCAGGGAGCAGCGCCCGCACCTTATGGCCGGGCGGGCTCCGAGCGGGGGACACTCAGGCTGGGAGCCGCCCCTCGGGGCACACGGAGCCGCCTGCAGGTGTCGCAGGGTGGCCGCCCCCCAGCGCCGCAGCCGGGGCTGGGCGAAGTGGCCAGAGCCACCCAGGGACTGCGGCAGGGCAGCCAGGAGCAGCAGCAGGAGCGGGGCCATAGAGGGCAGGGCGCTGCCATGCGGGGCCCGCGTCCCGCTCTCCGGGGCTCCGCTCCCTCTGGGGCTGCCCTGCCCCGGCTCCTCAGCCCCCTGCCGGGATGGTCCCCTGGCTCTGTCCTCCCCGGCCCCGGCCGGTCCTGGAGGTGGGAGCCCCGGCTGGAGGGACCCTGGGCTGAGACGCAGCCTGGGAGCACTGCTGCTTACCCCAACCCTGCCAGCGCTGGACCAGCTGGAGGTGAGGGGGGAGCGGGTGGAGTCAGCGCTGGTGGGGGGAAGCCTAGCGCTGGGGCGGCAGGCGGTGCGGGTGGGGGGGGAGAGCCCAGGGGTGGGGTGGGGGGCAGCCAAAATTTTTTTTGCTTGGGGCGGCAAAAAACCTAGAGCCGGCCCTCCATCCTTATTACCTTTGTGCAATACATATAAAACACCATAACTACGTCTTTATTGTGTCCCTTCTTTCCCAAAAGCAATGTACAGCATGGACTGGTTGGGAACAGACGTGGATTTAAATTCTATTGTTTACTGTGGTTATAATTATTAGAATTGTGCAAATAATAAGAGAGAAACATTTCTGCTAATATACATTCACATTTTTTCATGAATTTACTTTGGTATTGTGAACATTCAAACATTCAAGTTTTACTGCTAAAAATGTTCAAGGAAAGCAATTTCTGAATTGCAGGCTTGAACGTTCACAGAACCCGAACTTTTGAATTAACTCTTGCAAATTTTTGCAACAAAACTGCAATGCATGCCAATCTAGTCAGGGAACAGCAACAGCATCTTAGAACATGACGTATCTTAGCTCAAATTTCAGATATTCCTTATCAATCTCATATAGTAAGGTATTTGAAACTATATTTTTTCCTAATAATTAATGCATTAAAGGAAATCATGATCCACTGAGTGAGTGGATTTTTCCTCTAGGTCTTCCAGCAGTTTTTCAGAGTGAAGAGCTTCCAGGGATGAGCTAATTAAGTTGGCTGGATCTGTTTCATCTCTATTCTAAGGACGATTCAGTCTTGTCCAGGAGGGGCATGTGCTGGTCACAATACCAAAGTACCTCAAACCCAAGGTGAATTCTGGTGTACGTCCCACAACATGGACAGAGCCAGGGACAACCTAAGAAAAGCTTATAGTTATGAGGCTAAGCGGTCTTGAGCTGTTTTGTTGGATACATTGCCTACATAGGTGTTGGAAATCTCTCAGGAGAAGTCAGCTGTGCCCTTAGTGTCTGTCTTCTCTATTGGTTTATATCTCAGAAGCATTCCCATACTTTCCCCAACCCTAGGTTCTGATATCAGATGGACACAATCAGTTGGCTGCCTTTTTGGGTAGCGTTAATTGACGTTAGATGGGCATGAGAAGTTGTGATAATTCTTTTGGATAGGGGACAAAATCCAGGTTGTGTTTTCCTACCCATTATGAGTGTAGATGCAAGTTCTTTATTCCATTCTGTGAATAATGGAATGTTTGGGTCTTTCAACTGGATTCTGTCATGTAGCATAATGGCTGTTGGAACTGTGAGGGTGTTACATTGCTCGTATCAATCATCACATTTTCTGTTTCCATTGCTGCCTTTCATGGACACAGTCTATAGCTTTATTGCCAAAGATATTCAGCTGCCCATCTGTCAAGAAGTGGGCATGGTTAAAGGCAAGGTACACATACTGAGATGCAATCTGAAAAGTTAAATAGACGGCCCAAGATTTAATTAAAAAAAAAAAATGTGCAGCAAGACAAAAAATGACCCATCAGACCAAGGCTGAGGACTGCTAATAAACAAAAGGATAATAAAATGTGTGAACAGCAATAAAGAATTAGTTTGTAATCACTACAAGAGTTGGGAGGTGTGAAAAGTAACCATTTTGCTTCACAGGGATTCATGCAAACAATTTCTCTGGTGTCACATGCATATATTTACATTCTGGGTTCATTCTGGAGTGTGATAAATCCAAAGTGAAATGCTGATAGGACTGCCACATTTGAACATGTCATTTTCATAATCTCCTTTGTAAAGCGCTTTGAGATCTATGACTGAAAAGCGCTAGGTAAGGTATTATGTATTAGTAAAATGTGCTTGTTTCATAGTGAAACAAGAAATCAGGCCAGGTTGCCTCAAAACTGCAGCTAGGGTTCAGCTTGAAAGGAACACAGACCTGAAAAAACATTTCAGTTAACCTGATGTGAGTTTCAAAGGTTTGTAATAAAATGGATAATCAGGCGTGTTTCAAGGTGCTTGGGGTTTCATTGCAAATAATGTTTTAAAGCTCTAATCAAAACTAGCATTGTTGTTGCTGTTATTTAAACTGGGCTTTTAAAAAACTAGCAGTTTATTGGGTCACACCCAGACAGCTAACACTTACTGAGGGCAGCTGCTTGCAGATTTGCTGTAATGAGGTAGCAGATAATTGCATGCTAACTGTACAAAATATATCTGTATGAAAACAAGGGTTTGCCCTGGCTCATCTTTTCTTATATTCCTCGCTGGTCCTAGACATACAGTGAAGTCATAACACTGAGATTGTGACATTCCATTCATTGCCATGGTAATAGACAATGATGTTAAATAAACAACATTATAGCATCACTGCTGTTGCAGGAGGAGACCAAGGATGGGATAGGAAGGATGCAGAAAAACTCTTATAAATATATCTATATCAGCAATAACATCAATGGGAATACAGAAAATACGGGCAAAGAAAATGACTTCCTGTCTAAAACGTTACAAACTACCTGCCTTAAGAAAGAGGATAAATATTATTCTATTATTTATTATTTAATTCTAGTAGTGCCTATAGGCACTACCCACAATCAGGATCCCATTGTGCTATTCACTGTACTAACATATAGTAAGAGACAGTTTCTTCCCTTAAATGTTTATCGTTTATATAGACAAGACAGACAAAGATGGTGGGGGGGGGAGGAGAAGAGGAATGAAGGTACACCTCTACCCCGATATAACGCTGTCCTCGGGAGCCAAAAAATCGTACCGCGTTATAGGTGAAACTGCGTTATATCGAACTTGCTTTGTTCCGCCGGAGTGCGCAGCCCCGCCCCCCCGGAGCGCTGCTTTACCGCGTTATATCCGAATTCGTGTTATATCAGGTCGCGTTATATCGGGGTAGAGGTGTACAGGGAAGTGAAGTGATTTGCCCAAGATCACCTCAGCAGATCAGTGAAACAGCTGGAGTAGGGTAGGTGTCCTAGCCACTAGACCATGCTGTCTCTCAATACATGTGCTCTAGAAAGTGAAGGACTCACCGTGCCCATGGGCAGTCTCCATTTGCTCAGAGGTGGCCAAACTGGTCCATCCAATTTTTTGCCTGAAATTCAAAGCGGGACAGTGACATTTCTGGCTTTTACTTTGGACAAGTTAAAACAAAGGTCCGTCAAGGATGGAGCTGTGCAGTATTACTTCGGCTCTGTGTTGCAAGACCTCCTCTAGCGCCAATACCTGCTCCTTCCAAGCCAGCATTGATTACAGTGCGTAATTGTTTTCTAATTGGCCTACAGCTGCTTATCTATCTCAGATAATTAAACAGAAGAAGAAGAAGAGGAGGAATAAGAAAATAAAAAGCAACTTTATTCTTAAGTAGTGGTCTATTGACTGCTTTAATCAATAGGGAGGTCACTTTGGGCAGATACACAAGCGAGAGGTGTCCTTGACTGAAATACACATACTGACAGAGTACAGAGAGACACTTTCCCCCTTCCACCTCACACCTACTCCCCATGCCCCCCCTCTCTTTTTTTACACACACACACACACACACACACACACACACACACACACACACACA
>NW_020664446.1:41682679-41754528 GCF_002925995.2 Terrapene triunguis | reverse complement strand
ACACACACACACACACACACACACACACACACACACACACACACACATTCTTTAAAGTTCTTCTTTTTTCTGGGTATTATTATTCTGAGATCCTCCACAATAGGATCGTTCTGGGGGAATGATGGAATGCTCTGACCCCATCAGCTCCCCAGAAAGCTGGGGGAGCAGGGTAAACATCTCACCCCTTTATATTTTAGCGTTGGGAAAGGGTGTTCCCTTCTCACCAGCCTATTGTTCATGACTTTCATTTTCCCTCAAAAGCTGATAAGAAACTTCTGAAGGATTCTCCAAGTAAGCAGGCCACCTGCACTACATGGGGCACAGAAAACAGCTTTCCGTCTAGAAAGTTTCAACCACTTACCTACCAGAGAGAGGGTACTAATCTAACAACAAAATATATGAGCCTGACCTTTCACCTTTCTAGAGTGGGGAACAGCAAGGAAGTGGGGAACAGTGAGGAGAAAACAAACAATTTTTGAAATACTCTGCCTGGATTTCCACCCCTTCCAGCCCTGTTACTCATTATCTCTTAATTGTGGACAAAACTCATTAGGTTGGAAACAACTGTAAATAAGAGGGGCTAGGGAACAAAGTGGGTAAGAGCAAAAGTCATTCACCTTTGGAGCCTTGTGTTCCAAACCTAATGAGTTCACATAGAAAAAGAGTTTGTTGGTCTCGGGGCTAACTGCCTATATGACACTTGTCCTCATCACAAACCTATCACGGAACTGACAGTCTTTGCTCAACAAAGACTAGGAACTGCAATAGCATACTGAAGACTAAGCATGGGCATTGTTCGCTTCTGACCTGATCAGAAGGTGTTGGAGCTAAGCAGTCTCTGACCTCCCATTCATGTTAATAAAATAATGATTAAATGTTAATAATTTCCGCTTATGTCTCACCTTTCATAAGCAGATACCAAACACATTACAAAGATGGGTATTTTGCAGAAGGGTAACTTAGGTATAGTAAGATTAACACTAAGGGCATGGCTACACTTGTGAGTTACAGCGCATTAAAGCAGCCCAGTGCGCTCTAACTGATGACACGTCCACACTGGCAAGGCACGTAGAGCGCTCTGACTCCGCGGCTAGAGCCCTCCTTGTACTCCAGCTCGGCGAGTGGAATAACGTTTGATGCACCCCCACTGGAGTGCCGCGGCGCCAGTGTGGATGCCCTGGCCTGTTAATGCGCTCTGATCAGCCTCCAGAAGTGTCCTACAATGTCTGTTCTAGCCACTCCGGTCATCAGTTTGAACTCTACTGCCCTGCCCTCAGGTGACCAACCGTCAGACCCGCCCTTTAAATTCTCTGGGAATTTTGAAAATCCCCTTCCTGTTTGCTCAGCCAGGCGTGGAGTGCTCTCAGCAAATCTTTGAGGTGACCATGCCTCCACGCGCCAGGCGATCCCCAGTATGGAGCAACGGCGAGGTGCTGGACCTCATCAGTGTTTGGGAGGAGGAAGCTGTCCAGTCCCAACTGCGCTCCAGCCGTAGGAATTATGATACCTTCAGGCAGATATCAAGGGACATGATGGATAGGGGCCATGACCGGGATGCTCTGCAGTGCAGGGTTAAAATGAAGGAGCTGCGGAATGCCTACCGCAAAGCCTGCGAGGCAAACCGCCGCTCCGGTGCTGCCCCCACGACCTGCCGTTTTTACAAAGAGCTGGGCACGATACTTGGGGGTGACACCACCTCCACTCCGAGTACAACCATGGACACTTCAGACCCCAGTCCAACAAGGCAGGAGCGGGAGGAGGAGGAGGAGCAAAGTGGGAGCGAGGGTGCTGAGGAGGAGAAAGACACCCCAGCATCTCTAGATGCATGCAGCCAGGAGGAAGGTAGCCAGTCACGGCGGCCGGTGCTTGGGGAAGGACAAACACCAGAGGAGGTTCCCCGTAAGTGGCTTTTATTTTGGGAAGGAAGTTATTCGGTGCGGGCTATTGGGTCGAGGAGGGTTAGGGCTGCATGCATGCCTAGAATAGGGCGTTGATGTGCTCTCTCACATCGCTCTAATCGGCCTCAGTGTTCTCTTAAAAGGTCTCAGCCAGAACTTGGGCAATGCGCTTGTGCAGGTTTCTTGGGAGAGCCACTGTGGTCCTTGTCCCAGTCAGGCTAACATGTCCGCACCACTGTGCCGTGAGGGGTGGAGGGGTCCATTGCTGCACACAGGCAAGCTGCATATGGGCCAGGGCAGAAGCCACATTGTAGTAGAAGACCCTCCCTTGCTTCCCAGGTCACCCTCAGCAGCGAGATATCTTCCAGGACAAACTCCTGTGGAAAATGTGGGGACAGTGTTCACTATAGAGGCCCCCTGCAGCTGTTGGCTCTCCCCAAGCCACAGAAACCCAGAGGACAGTACAGCCATGAAACATTCAGTCCCCCTTGACCCTGTGCTTACTCACCATTTTGGGGCTCTAATGGGTTATGTGCGCTCACTTTGGGATGGGCAAATTATGCTATTGTGTAGACTGTGCTTGCCCTCCTTAAGTACGGGAGAATCATTGCTCTGTCTAGTTTGAACAATGCTGCCTCTGTTAAGTGTTGCATTTTGCCTTTACAGATGCAGCCTTGAGATCTCAGCCGTCTGTGTTATCACCGGCCGAGAGGCTGCAAAAAATCAGGAAGAGGCCATGTAGAAGCAAAGAGGACATGTTGCATGAAGTCATGCAGAACTCCCTTAATGAAAATCAAAAAGTGCAGGAGTGGCGGGAGAGTGAAAGGAGGGTCTGCCAGCAGAATGCAGATCACCGGCACCAAAGCTCAGAGCGGCCCATAAGCATCATGAGTGCCAAGTGGACTTGATCCAGATGCTGTTAGTGCTGCAGGCGGAGCACTACCGCCCCCCCCCCCCCCCGCAGCCCTTGTCCCAAAACTCTTTCCAGTGTGCCCCCATGTCACCTCCAACCCACTTTCCCCAACATCCGGATTCTTATCGCCACCAGCTGCCTCCAACACCTGTAGCTTCACCACCCGGCCCTGAAAACTACGACCCTTACCCACTGCACTCAACCCCCATCACCATGCAGTATAGCCATCCTGAAGTGCTGCACTCTTTGCACAGCACTCCAAACAGGAAGGCTGAGTATGATAACAGGACATACGCAAATCTGTGATTGTACCGTTCCCCACCCCACCCCCTTGCCCTTTCTGTTTCCCAAGCAGTTGTGTTTCTTTTCAATAAATGCATTTTCCTTTCAATAAATGGATTTTTTTGCTTTGAAAACATTCTTTATTATTGCATAAAGTAAAAGATACCTTAGCCCAGGAAAGCAACAGGCACTGCAAGTCAGTGTATCATACGTAGCAAACACAGATTCCTACTAACATTGGAACCACTGCACTTCACTCCCGTGCAGGGCACCAGACATTACTGGTGGCTTTCAGCCTCAAATTGCTCCCTCAAGGCATCCCTAATCCTTGCAGCCCCACGCTGGGCCCCTCTAATAGCCCTGCTCTCTGGCTGTGCAAATTCAGCCTCCAGGTGTTGAACCTCCGAGTTCCATGCCTGAGTGAATCTTTCATCCTTCCCTTCACAAATGTTATGGAGGGTACAGCACACGGATATAACCACGGGGATGCTGTTATCGGCCAGGTCCAGCTTCCCATACAGAGAGCGCCAGCGGCCCTTTAAATGGCCAAAAGCACACTCAACAGTCATTCTGCACCGGCTCAGCCTGTTGTTCAACTGCTCCTTGCTGCTGTCAAGGCTCCTTGTGTAGGGTTTCATGAGCCACAGCATTAAAGGGTAAGCGGGGTCTCCAAGGATCACAATGAGCATTTCAACTTCCCCTACGGTGATCTTCTGGTCTGGGAAAAAAGTCCCGGCTTGCAGCTTCCTGAACAGGCCAGTGTTCCGAAAGATGCATGCGTCATGCACCTTTCCGGGCCAGCCTGCGTTAATGTCAATGAAACGCCCACGGTGATCCACAAGTGCCTGGAGAACCATAGAGAAATAACCCTTCTGATTAACGTATTCAGAGGCTAGGTGGGCTGGTGCCAGAATTGGAATATGCGTCCCATCTATTCCCCCTCCGCAGTTAGGGAAACCCATTTGAGCAAAGCCAGCCACAATGTCATACACGTTACCCAGAGTAAACGTGCATCAACACGCTTCCAACGGTCGACTTCCCCACTCCAAACTGGTTAGCGACCGATCAGTACCTGTCTGGAATTGCCAGCTTCCAGATTGCAATAGCCACCCGCTTCTCCACTGTCAGGGCAGCTTTCAATCTCGTGTTTTTGCGCCGCAGGGTGGGGGCAAGCTCATCACAGTCCCATGAAAGTGGCTTTTCTCATCCGAAAGTTCTGCAGCCACTGCTCGTCATCCCAGACTTGCATGACAATGTGATCCCACCACTCAGTGTTTGTTTCCCGAGCCCAAAAGTGCTGTTCCACAGTGGTGAGCGTGTCCATGAATGCCACAAGCAATCTTGTGTTGTATGCGTTTGTGACGAAGTGGGGGATTTTCTTGTTTTCTGTGGGTTTCCAATGGTTTGCATGCGGAGGGGGTGGGACTCAGTTTCCCTGGGTGTTACTAGTTTAACGAGGGGAGGGGAAAGGGAGTTTGTTGTTACAGAGGACTGGAGAGGGAACTCGGGGCCCCAGCCAATGGCCTGGAGGATGGATACCCCAGCGACCAGTGACCTGGTGACCCAGAGGCCCAGCTCAGGAGTCACAGCCAGTTCTGGCCAGTGGGAGGACAATGGGCTGCAGAGAGAGGACCCAGTGACCTAACCAGCCGGTTCCAGCCAGAGGACAGAGGAGAGGAGAGGAGGCCCCAGTTTACGACCCTGTTTACCTGGAGAGAAGACAATGGACAGAGGCGGGGCTTGGGACCGGTGATCTCAGATGCCCAGCTGGGAAGCAGGGGGGCTCTGGGCTGGAGAGGGGGAGTGGGCAGAGCCCACCTGGATGCAGGGAGACTGGGATGTGCTGGGCTGAGGGAGGCCAGGCCTGAGGCCCTGAGAGTTTCCTGTGCTGTGTTCAACTCTCAATAAACCCTCCTGTTTTACACTGGCTGAGAGTCACTCCGGTCTAAAGAACAGGGTTGCATCAACCGCTTCAGAGGTGGAGGCCCGGGGGGTCCAGAGCGAGCGGACTCCCTGAGGGGGCCCACGGCGAGAGACAGACGTGGTAAGGCTCAGAGAGGTGCGGCTCCAGGAGGTGGAGGGGCCTGACCCCGAGAGAGAGTGGACCCCCATGAAGGGCTGTCTCACTGAAAGGGGCACCCCCCACGGACCGCACGGGGCCGAGAGTGGGCACGATCTGTGAGTCCGTGACAGCGTTACTCAAGTTGATATCATCGTCGGAGTTCTAACCGTCACTTTGGATCTTAAGGAATAACTCGACTGCCAAACGAGACTCGTCAGCATATTCCTCAGCGGTTCAGGCTCCATTCCCGCAGACCAAAAGGGAAGACAGAGTGTGCAGTACAAAAAACATTGAAAGATGGCGCCAATTGTGGACAGAAGCAGAGGGATTGCTGAGATGCGAACCGATGCATCACGGGGCGTTGGAACAGGACTCAGAATGCCCTGCACCCACCGCCCCCATCCCACAAGCCACAGCGCCAGAATGGGAAAAGGTGCTCTGTGGGATAGCTGCCCACAATGCACCGCTCCCAATGCCGCAAATGTGGACACGCCAGTGCGCTTGCAGCTGTCAGTTTGGACAGACTGCAGCGCTTTCCCTACTACGCACTACGAAGGCTGGTTTAACTCAAAGTGCTCTACATTTGCAAGTGTAGCCATGCCCTTAGTTAACCAAAATCACACTTCAAGTGCTTGATAGGAGATCTGGTTTCTACTCCCAGCTCTAACTCCCGGTCACCTGCTTTAAACAATGGGTAAGGGTGGAGGTCCTGCACTTACAAAGTTATCCCTACACCACTGCTCAGATCACAGGATTTGTCTTGCTTGATCCCACAGGGAAGACAAAGCCAATTCTCCTTTTGCCCATAAGTTTGCCCTTTCAGAATTCAAGGACAGCACCACCAGCTCTCCTGGCTTGTGCCACTAGGGCAAAAGGCTCCAATTTCAGAACAGCCACTGTGGTGTGGTGATGCTGGAATCATACAAGTTGAGCTCTCTGTTCAGGGCTCAGGTTAATGCTTCTTGTCTTTCTTCAGATTTCTTGCTCTCTCTCTGATCCCGTAATGGAATCCCCAGCTTGAGTCAGAGCAGGACTCAGGGCCCCAAATCTGCCGAACCATGGAGATAATAGTCCGGTGCTGAGTCGATTCATTTCGATAGTCACACATACCCATACAGAGGACATGCATCTAGCTGTCACCTCGTGCTAGGCTGTTACCAGCACGCTCCCTGCATGCCTGAATTCCCCAATAAAATAAACCCCACCTGGCTGACAGGGAGCATCCATCTATCTCCTTGTCAGGGCAGCAATTAATTTCTACTGTTTCTGGTGTTTGTAAAGCACAATCAGGAAGTCATACGTGGGAATAACCGAGTTCCACCAACCTTGAAAGTCAAAGGAAAAATGAAACACTCTTGCAAAGGAAAGGACAAAAAATTCTGTCTATGGTACAGGGATAAGGATAATTCTGTCTTATATGATGGCAGGCAGCCATATTTAGGCAGTACTGAAGAGGCTAATTATAGGAGCCATCCAGACAGACACCACAGTAGCATTCCTTCCAGCCAATTAAGGAGCAAGACTGGCAGACTACAATGGAGAGTCTGCTAGTCCTTAATCGTGGAGTGGGGTTCATCAGGGTCATGTTGGATTTTGCCTCCTAATAATCACACCCACTTGCATTGTATTATACTGCCCTTTGGGTGCCTAGCCCATAGTTCCTAGCAGAACTCCTTGAAGCACTGACTTCTGGGAGACTCTCAAAAGCTCTCTGAGGGTATGTCTATGCTGCAATAAAACACCCGTGGCTGGCTCATGCCAGCGGACTGATGGTCTCAGGATATGGGGCTATAAAATTTCAGTGTAGATGTTCGGGATCGGGCTAGAGCCTGAGCTATGGGACCCTTCCCTCTCCTGGCCAGCCTGAGCCTGAACAGCTACACTGCAATTTTATAGCTGCGCAGCCCCAGCCCTGAGAGCCCAAGTCACCTGACAAGGGCCAGCTGAGGGGGTGTCATTGCAGTGTAGGCATACCCTGAGAGCCCAGGGAAATCCCGGAAGCAGAGGTCAAACTCTCATGATCTCCAGGGAAGGTGTGTCCTGAGTAGCTGGCATCATTTCCTAGAACTTTTTACATAATGGAGATCAGAGTGGAAACCCAGCTTTCACTCCTGGCCTGGCAAGAAAGGTTCTGCTGGAGCTTTTGAAAGACAGTTGCAAGGAAGGTAAGGTAAGGCAATGGAAGGTGTTATACAGGAATTGCCACATGGAGTCACACCGTGGTCCATCTAACCCAAAATCCTGTCTCCTACAGTGGCCAACACTAGATGCTTCAGGGAGAGGTGAAAGAAACACTGCATTAGGTAGTTGTGGCATAAATTTCTCCTCACTTTAGCTCATCTTCTAATCCCAAATAGCTAGACATTGGCTTAAACCCTGAAGCATGAAGTTTAATAGCTCTTCTAAAATCTGTTAACATTAACTATTTTAATCCTGGATATTTTGTTATCCAGATAAGAGTCCAGTTCCTTTTTGAATCTTGCTAAGTTTTTGATCTCAACTTCATTTTGTGTCAATGAGTTACACAGCATTACACAATTATGCATTGTGTGAAAAACTATTTCCTTTTATCAGTTTTGAATTTGCCACCTTTGAATTTCAACGAATGCTTCCTTGTTCTCATGTTATGAGACAAGGAGAAAAGAAGCTCCTGATCTACTTTCTCTGTATCTGTCATTATTTTATATACATTTATCATGTCCCCTCTTATTTGCCTCCTTTCTAAGGTAAACAATCTCAATCTTTTCAATCTCTCCTTGTGAGAGTTTTTCCAGGCCCTTTTCTGAACCTCGCTAATTCTGCAGTATCTTTTCTGAGACAGACTTGGAGAATAAGACCAGGATCTGATAGAATTATTGTTTCAATGGATACAATTGCATTCTCCCTGCATACTTAATCCTTCAGTGACTGCTGAATTTATGACATCATGGCCATTTCCAACTGAGTGTGATATCATCAACATGGTTTTCCAACTGGCCTCAGGCGGGAGAAACTGAGGGAAACAAGTTCTTATTCAGATATATCCACTGATAGTATTTAGCAGAGTTCCCTGTCTGAGACATAGATATATTCATTGTAAACAAACTGCATTTTAGAGATTAACAGATTCTACTGAGTGACTCTGTCAGTGTAAATTAACGCAATTCTAACAACCTACACAAAACCAACTACATTGCCTGCGTGTCCATTACCTGAACAGAGAGCTCAAGGGATCAAGGTCAAAAAGAACCACAGGCAAATCTAGGGGAAATGACTTTTGGTGTGACATTTGCAATGACCTTCTACTCCTAGTTGGACTCCTGGTCCAACCATTCATTCCGAAACCCCAAATTAAATTGTATATATACTGTGTGATTAAAAATGCAGAACACATCCTAGGCAAAGTACTTTGTGTTGTTTAAATGTTCTCTTCTTTTCAAACCGGTAGTTTTAAAAAATAAGTTAACACATTAAACCCTTTTCCTACAAATTATACTGGAAATGTTCCAAGCAGGAACCTTCTTTCTTTGTGTGCTAGACTTACTGGTACATGCTAATTCAGTTTAATTATGGATTTACTTCATTGGCTGCAGTGCTAATGCCAGAGATGGACAATATTTGCAGACAAGGAGATGGGAAGTGGGGAGGGAGAGATGAGGGAAAAAGTAAACCATGGGTTTCACTGTTTTGGCCCATCTCAGCTCTTGTCTCTGCGGCCCTGTCAGTTCAGAACTGTGTGTGCAGGAACACTGCAAAGATAACCCTCTCTCTATTTGTACAATTTATTAGATAATCTGTCTCTAATCGAGAACTAATTAAAGGAAGTGAATGCTTGGTTGGAAATGGGGATTAAATGTGGATAATTATCATAAATGCTACATTTGTTGTTCCAGTCTGGTTTTATTCCCTACCCCCTTCCTCTCAGACTGTTCCTGATAAATGTTCAGACTGTCTCATAAGGGGGTTGCTTTTGCAATCAATTATGTTCTTTTTGTTTTGCTGAATGTTTCAGTTGTGTGAGAACATTAGTGAGAACTATTTTCTTTTTCTTGTACATTCATTTGGGCGACAGTGACAGAAGGTGGGGAGGTGGCAGCTGTAGGGAAAAGGGAACAGTTAACCAAATCTTATGAATTATTTCATCTTCTCCGGACCATCCAGATTATCACTGCCTTGCATAGGAGGGGGGCTTCTTTGGCCAAGAGTCCTTTACAGGCAGAAGATACTGATGTATAGGAGAGTAACCCCCAGCTAAGACAGTCTTAGCATAGCTCTTCTTGTCTGAGCTCCTTCTAGCTCACCAGCTAGAGGTTCTGCCTGTAGAAAGGGAGGGCTGAGGCTCTTAGTCCTCTTTGAGATGTTGTGTCTGTCACACAGCAAGGTGAAACCCTGGATACAGAGGGCTACATTGGTCTAAGTTCCCTTGGAGTGCACAGTCACCAGTTGGCAGAAAACATAAGTCTAAATATTCTTAAGAGTTCTGATGTCTAAGCTGTAGAAGGAATTTCCCTTTTCAAAAAGAAACAAGTGGACAGAGTCAAAAGATTAATGTATTAACCTGTTCTAAATCTATCTGCAGTTTTTACCGTTCCTTAGAGTCTGTCAATTCGATTCATTACAAATAACATTTGTAAGGAGTTTTGGCACAGATTCAGCAAAGCACTTAAGCACATTCTTAACTTAAGTGCATCCCTATTCAGGCTAAATCAGTCCTTGGTCCTCCTGTTGTGTTAGCAAATTGTTCACAAACTGACCCTGTTGTTCTTCGAATGTATTCATTATACACAAGCTTTCACATAGTTTGGACAAATAATTTTCAGACTCTGGGTTGTTTGTATATGGTACTTCTTAATGGCTTGCCATTTGTGTTGTGAATGTGGTCACCTAAGATCCATGGTATTGTTTCTGCTTCTGGATTTGACAAAGTTTCAAATAGGAAAATAGCAAATCTCAGCCAGCACACTTGTATTACAAGTGTTCAGGCCAATAATCATTTGTGTTAAATTTAATGAGAGTTCAAACTCCCAAGTGACGTCTTGCAAACACAAGCTTGAAGTCAAATAGTCTTAAAGGGAAAATGACAGTGTAATAGGAAGTAGTTTCCAATCACCTGATCAAATATTAACATGACTAGATCACTGATTATTTATTTAACATTGAAATTTTAAAATGTCTAAAAATGAAATAAAATGTTAAATAAAATGAAATAATGATGCAGGAAGTAGCCACATTGCCAACCTAATGATCAATCAGGGCAGGAATATTAGAATCACAGCCAGAGAGACAGGGGATGAGAGTGGATTTTCACAGATTTTTTTTTTTTTTTTTTTTTAGGTAAATTCTGTATTTTCTCTAGCATTCATGACCAAAAGCAATAAATAAAAATTCCTCTCTTCTCATCTCAAAGCATCTTTGCAGACACAGGGAGCAGTACAGTATCACCATTCATTCCTATCCCTGGCTTCTTCCTCCATTAAGCCCAGCCTGGTCATGTCCCTGCTAGTCAGTGGTTAGCCTCCAGGTCTGACTAACCTTGGCCACATTTGCATTATTTTCTTTGGCATCCAATCATTTGTTTTTCTTCTACAGTGTCCTCACCATCATAATCTTTTTTTATTGCAGTCAATCCCATACCCATGTCCTATTTCACGTCCTACTCTCTTTCTAGCTTCTCCATTTGTCTTGCAACCATTTCACTTTACACCTGCCATCTTCCAAAGAATGTCAACTCTACTGCCTCCAGCCATCTGGAGTCTGTTTCATTTAATGCAGCTGCTTTCAGACCATAGAATAATACTGTTAGTATACTTGTTTGATAAATTTTCACTTTGGTACAAAACTTAAAGTTTTTATTAGTCCATATTTTAACTTCTGTGGACCACTTGTAGCTAAAGCACATCTTGTAACCTCATCTTTGATGGAACCTGTAACGTTCCCAGCAGTGACGCAAGAGCATGAGTACCAACCTCAGGGCAGACTCTTAAAAACCAGGGCACAAGCTCCTAATTGGTTGTGAGTTCTAAACTTAGATTCCACCAACCTACTGCACCAAGTGCAAACTCCTCAGGCACTTTAACAGCCTTAACCCAGAGTCACAGTCAATCCACTTGGGTACCCCGGACTGTAGGAGAACACTTCAACCTCTCTGGTCACTCAGTAACAGACTTAAAAGTGGCAATTTTGCAACAGAAAAGCTTCAAAAACAGACTCAGAGAAACTGCTGAACTGGAATTAATTTGCAAACTAGATACCATTAACTTGGGCTTGAATAGAGACTGGGAGTGGCTGGGTCATTACACAAATTGAATCTATTTCCCCATGTTAAGTATCCTCACACTTTCTTGTCAACTGTCTGAAATGGGCCATCTTGATTATCACTACAAAAGTTTTTTTTTCTCCTGCTGATAATAGCTCATCTTAATTAATTAGCCTCTTAGAGTTGGTTGGGGAACTCCCACCTTTTCATGTTCTCTGTATGTATATATATCTCCTCACTATATGTTCCATTCTATGTATCCAATGAAGTGGGCTGTAGCCCACAAAAGCTTATGTTCAAATAAATTTGTTAGTCTCTAAGGTGCCAGAAGTACTTCTGTTCTTTTTCCAGACTGTCTTGTCACCTGGGTGAGCATATCTCTGTGATAAATGGCCCCTTATACCAATAATCACAGAAATATTCAGGTTACTCCTGATCACAAAGGACTAGTCACTTACCCCAGGTCAACTGAACTTTAGGTCTCCCAAAGATAACGCTCATAACCAATTCTATCCTAAACTATACGGAAATATATTAAATAAGAAATGGAAATTAGAGAGTTATTTACAAGGTTAAAGCAAGAAAACACACACACAAATGAGTTACAGTCTTCGGCTTCAAAAAGTAATAAAGGTTTCTATAATCAGCAAGCTCTACTTGACCTTTAGGGCTAACTCAGGCTAAGCAGCTGGGGATGTCTTGTTTATGCCTACCAACACCTTGCCCCCCAGAGTCCAAGAAGCATAGAAATACTTAGTTCTGTTTGTTTGGGGTTTTTATCCCCTCCTGTCATGTGCTCTGAGCTGCAAACTCTGGTGATTGGAAGAGTCTACCTGCATGACTCATCTTCACAGGGAGGAGAGCAGAACAACAATAAACAAGCCTTTAGTCCTTTTGTTGATGATTTCTCAATCCAGATGTGGTAAGTTTCCAGTTGTAAGATCCTCCCATAGCTTCTCTGATATCGGTGGGTCTCTCTTTCAGGAGTGACATAACAGTTTCTGTAGAAGAGCAGCTCTTCACACTAATGAATGGCAATTCATACAGTCGCAGCGGCTCACAATACAATCACTCAGACATTACATTACAATATGGGACACAGTTATTATAAGTAACAGTGATGCATTCAGCAAGTCATAAGCATTCAATAGAATCTAAACACGAAGCAGTTTCTTATAATTCAAATACCTGTTTTATCAGTATTAACCCACAAGTGAGCCAGACAGATTCCAGCTGTGTGTCTGTTAGTGTCCAGTTGAGACATAGTTGGCCTTGGCATGAGCTAGCACCTGGCCTGCCAGTGTCACAGAACCATTGGCACTGATCAAGCTACCTAGTTACACAAGATTTTACTTGTTCTATGACTTCGCTGCTGCATTTCAACACTTCATTCTCCCCTTTCCAAGGTGCAACCACTTCATCTTCTTGGTATTTATTATAAGTCCTAGACAACTAAGCCAATTTTCCAAGGTAGCATAGAGTATTATCATTAATTTAAACATGTCTGCCAGTGGTACGATGTCATCTGCATAAACTAAAATGCTTAACTCTAGATTACCCAATGTCGCACTCTCCAACTCATCTACCATTCTTAGAATCCAATTTAACATCATGATGAAAAGTGATGGTGATTCCATGGCAAAACTTTTACTTGACCAAGATGCTTAATTTTCCACCACTTCTTACAGCACGACAGGAGTCTTTCTACAGAAACTTGTATATACTGTAGTTATCCTATCTGGAATTTCATATGATTTTACTATTTTCCATAAATGCTTCCCTCCAAACCAAATCAAATTTCTGAAGTCAATGAAAAATACCAATCCGCATTCTTGCGCCTTTCCCCCACCAACTGTCAAATCATGAATATCTGATGAATGAAACTTTGGCCTGGTCTGAAGCTGCATTATTCCTCACCTACTATTTCCTCTAAACCTGATGTTAATCTGTTGACAATTAGTTTCATGACTTTTCCTAGTACTGATAATAAGCCTAAACCTCTATACTTATTCAGATAGGAAATTCTGCCATTCTTCAAGATTGGTGCAACTATTCCCTTTAGCCAGCCATGTGGTACCTCCTCTTGCTCCTGTATATTTTTCCTGATGCTTTGATAGAATTTGTGCTGCAAACTTTTAAGCAGTTCAACTGTTACATGGTCTATTCCTGCAGTTTTCCCATTTTTAACTGTTTCACTGATCTCTCTATTTCTTCCTTTAATGATGGTTCAGTGCTGATATACACTCCACCTTACAAGCTGCCCTGTTCACCTAGCATGTCTAGAATGCTTGCATCTGATGAACTACAGGGCTCAGCACTTGGTCAAAATGCTCCTTCCATACTTCCAGCACCTCTTCGGCTACTGGTGAAATGCTGTTCTTACTACTTGCATCATTGGGTTTCCATACAACTTAACCATTTTCATATCTTGTTTTCTTGATGCCTCCTCTAATTATTGAGCCTCTTCTTTCCAGAACTTTTGCTCGTGCAGTGTTTGCGATTTCTTCACTTTGTACAACACTTTTACATTTTCCACATTTCCAGCAGTGTTGGCTTGTTTACATTTTTCCTGTAATGTTCTTGTTTCATTGCGTGTCTAGCTTTTTCTTGTTTGCTTATGCCTTCCAATAACTTTCACCTCTGTATTTTGTATCACTTCCCTGAATATTTCCCATTCAGTCTGTAGTGAGACTTCTTCATCATTGCAAATTAATGGCCTGAAACGCCCTCCAGACATCACCTTGGATGCCATCCTCACAAAGCTATCCTTTCACTTATCAAGATCAAACCTGGCTCCAATTGCACCCATCTTTTTCTTGGACTTTAAACTAATCTTATTCTTTCCCATTAGTAGTTCACGATCACTGGCACATTCACCACTTCTATAGAGGAACATCCAATAGAAACTGATAACGTGATCAACCTGATTTTTGGTTTGACCATCTAATGAGTTCCATGTAACCTCGTGCACATCTTTGTGAGGAAAAGAAGTACTGACAATCAAACTGTGCATCTCAAAGAAAGTTCTTAACCTTTCCCCATTATCATTTGTTGTCCCAATGTTTGTGTTCCAACACTATTCATTTGCTTACCATGTCCACTATCAACCCTTGCATTCCTCTCTCTTACTATCAATATCGTATCATGGTCAGGAATCTCACCTACAATGCTATCCAACTATGGATAAAATCAGTCTCTCTTCCTCATCTACTGCTTCTGTTGGTGCATAAGAGCAGATCACAGCTATGCATAGTTTATTGTAGGCAGTTGAAAACTGCTCAAACAACAGTTTCCAGCTGCTCATTGAAGTAACTGTTCTCTTGTCTACTGCTCTAGGAACCCTATCCCTATCCTGTCCACTTGAATGTCTGGAATAAAGGAAAATATAATTTCCAACTGAGGTCTCTCCTGTTCCCTGCCCAATGTGTCTCATGTATGGCAGCAAAGGAAACTTGTAACTTCCTTGTAACTTGTAACTTCCTTCACTCCTCCAGTTCAGTTTGGGCCTAAGCAAAGAGATTTCTAACATTCCAGCTCGCAATACGTGTAAGATGTTTAGCTGTTATCCAAAATGCATGATCACTTCAATTTGTTAGGCTTGATAGGCCTGGGTCAAAATCCGTACAAGTCAGTCTGGCTTGCTGTACTGTTTCTATAACAAGTACATTTGGGATGTAATAGCTTGTTAGACCAACCTGCCCTAGCCAGCTTATGAGAATGCCATGTCATAACCTGCAGGCATCAGCATTTCCACCCTAGCCTGTTTGCCTTTTAAGGCCAACAAGCTTGGACTGCTTGGATTTGAAATCACAGGTTTCCTTCTCCTAGACAGACTTGCCTAAAGAGGCTAAGTGAGCCTTGTCTGCTCCAATTAGACATGAAAGTTTCCCTTCTCCTAGATATAGCTGGCTCATGGCACCTTATTCTATTTAATATTCAATGAGACTCATCTGGGTTTCCCCAAGATGGGAATACCACCAGCCAGGAAATGCACCTGTATGCCACTGCATCACAGTGTGAGGCAGATCAAAATAAGTGAATAAATTTACTGAAAAAATACGTTTCTTCTAAAATAGAGCTGTGAAAACCCCTGCTGTGACGTGCGCCTCTGGCTGCAGCTTTGATTTTTCTGCCTTTATACATGTCATCAGCCTGCATCTTCTGTTGGAGTGATCATTACAGTGAGAGCCCCCTGGGGTCGCACAGCTGCCCAGTTCATGTCAATGGAGATTTTGGAAAATGTTCAATTATTTTAAATACTGTTTTTCTATTTTCTTATAAACTTAGTTATTCTGACTAAATGATTTTCTTTCTGCAGTCATCGAAGGTAGCAGTAAAAATCGGTCCCCTTTTCTTGCTTGTCAGTTAGCTCCAACTTGTTATTGAGTTGGATCTGTCACTGTAATGCTATAAACTATTTTATAACAACGGGTCAGTTTTTGCTATCATATATCTATTTACAGTGAGTGAGTATAGCTTGTAAACGAAAATGACAAGGTTACCCAGTAACTGGAGCACAATCCAGGTTCTGACACTGAATCACTGTGTGGCATTGAGCAAGTTATTAAAGTTACCGGGCCAAATTCATCTTCAGTGATTTCAGTGGAATTATACCAAAAATGAATTTGGTTGTCTCCCTTCAGTGCCCCCAGCTGTAAAATGGAACTAATAATACTTGTTTGCCTCATAGGAATCTTGCAGAAATTAGTTTATGTTTGTGCACTGCTTTGGAGATGGGAAGTGCTATACACAGAAGCACACAGCATGAATATATCTATATTACTAATTTAAAACATTTAAACTGGGCCATATTTCAAAAGGATGTATAACACATGAATGGCTGTGCTCATGCATCTTTCTCTTCACTCATTCTCTGCCTTGAAGTACCCTCTTGCTCTCTACAAACCTAGACAACGATAACCCTTAAATAATATGAAATATTCTGCAGCAAAACTGCAATTGTGTGCCATACCTACAATTAAATGTGCGCACTGCATAGTAGCAAACGGATTAACGTACAGATGGCAATGACTTTGTATAATGTTATGCAAGCTTAACAGAAATCCATCAAAATGCACAGTGCCATCTGAGGACCTGATATGTTTGGAGGAATCAGCTTTGGTAGTTAATCATTGTTGTGGGTAAATGTGCACAGTAAGTTTCCCCCCCCCGAAAACTTCTCATGCTCCCCCACAGAATACATTCCATGTCCCCCTACCCCCCAGCCCCAGTGGGGCCTGCCCAGCAGTTTGATAACTTCTGCTCTACCTCAACGAATTATATTGGGGAGGAAGAGGCAGGATAAAGCTCACACCGAATCAGATGAGATAATGTTGATAGGTTGGGAAAAGCAGCCACAAGAATTGGTCAGATTTTGTCAGCATCCCTGACTGTGGTAGCTCAGCAGAGGTTTAAAGAGGTTTGCAATTTGGTTGTGTGGTTGGACCCAAGGCTTTTGCAAGAGGTTCAGTAGCAGCTGTAGTGAAGAGTATTTTTTACTTGGGGTGAGTTTCAGGCTTTTCTACTGGATGTGGACCTTGCTACATTGACCCATGTCTTCGTGACCGTGAGGCTAAACTACTGGATTGGGCTCTATATGGACAGACATACTGAAACCACTGAAACTGAAACAAGCGCAAATTGCAATGACTCACCTATTAATTGCAGCATCACACCCAAATCCCATAAAAGAGAAATGCTCAAGGAGCTGTACTGGCTGCTGTGTATTTACAGGGTGAAGTGAAGGTGTTGTTTTTGACCTTTAAAGGCTATAATGGGTTGGGCTCAACCTATCAGACTTCTTCTTCCCTGAACCTTGCTACTGCAGTTGTGATTACACGAGACATTCAAGCTTGAGCTTGATTAGTATGAACAAGAGTGAGCTGCTGGTGGAGCTTCCTCTATGATGTCCCATCAGTCCCAGAATGCACTTCTCCCCTTGGCCTCCCAGAGCCCAGACATGCTACTTTTTGATTGTGCTGCAAGCCCATCTTTTCTCTAGGACCTTTGGGGAGGGGGTGAAGAGGAAAGGACTGGAGAGGTTGCTGAGATCTGGCAGAAGATGCCTTCTGGTGGGAGCTTTGAATTCTGTGAGAGGCTTTTCAGTAGCTAACATTTGCATTTATTGATATATGTATTTCAGTGTATACCAACGATAATAAAAGAGCACCCGTCCAATACTGTGGGTGCCCTTGGCAATGAAAATACATTAAAACAGACTGTCACTTCCTGTAGATTAACTCAACTACACAGTAGCAACTGAAATGAGTTGATCCCACATGCAATGCCCAGAGTCCCACACCACCGCTGCCAAGCCTGCCCAACACCTGTCTCCTCACAGACAAAGGAAAAAATATGGGGTGTGAAGCATAGCTGAAGGCTAAGGAACTTGGGCTGTTACAGACCTGGGGAGGAAATGAATTCCAAAGACCCAGAGCTCTACATGGAGACCATCACACCAGCCCTCCCCTTCACCCCAAAATGGCTTCAGCTCAGGTGCCTCCTCTGACTGCAACTGTAGCAGTAGGTCACAGTGAAGGTCTCTTTGATAGGTAGGTCATTAGCATTCTGTAAGTCAAAACAAACATCTTAAAATCAGTCTGGAAACCAATAAGCAGCTAGTGTAGACAGAGCACAGGTGTAACATGCCAACAGGAAGAAACACCACTTTAGAAGTGGGCTGCTAAATTCTGCATTAACCACAGTTTCTGAATAGATCGAAGATCCTGCATTGCAGTAATTTAATAGAAGTGAGTACTTATTTCTGTGGGGAAGCAGTCCATTATTTGGTTTATTAATTGTTAGGTAACTAATGGGAAAGTGCCCAGAGTGGAGGATGAGCCCTTGTAAACCAAAAGAAATAAAATAACTGATTGATTCTAGAAGCTCTGCCCCAGGTAATGTGAACCAACAGAGATCTGTATAGCAGGGGATTCTCAGAGCTTTTTTTGGGGTGGGGGATGCAATAGTTAATCAGGTTATTTTAAATTAAGGGATTTCATCTTCTTTGATTTTGAAGATCACTTTCTATGGCTGGAATTACATGGGTGATCTTGTGGGCTGATCCTCATGGCTGAAAGGGTATCCCTGCTACAGCAGGAAAACTCAATTTATTAGGTTATTGTTGCCAAAGCTGTACCTCGGTTTTATTTTATTACACAGTGTCATATGTGAGATGCAGGTGTTTTAAAAATACCCCCCCACACACACACATTTGGGGAGCTACCACACCCCTGACCTAGTTAGCTCTGGTAAAAGAGACCTGCACACCTGTTTGCTCAAAGCACTGCTGATATAGGAAAATGCAGCTGAGCCTAACAGCAAATTCTAGGGCAGGGAAGAGGTAGAAATAAGGTTCTCTAAATTAAACCGCAGAAAGTAGCTGGCAATTAAGACCTATCATCAGTGTTAATTATGGGACTCCCATTTACGATACAGAAACCCATCTGATAAGCATGCCTGTGCAGAAGGCCAGTACAAAGCCGATGTACCATATGAGTTCCACTTACACCCTATTTTGAGTGAATTCCAGTTAACACAGCTGCTAATGACTTGGCTAGAGGCAAGATCCCCATGTGCTCACCATCTAAAATAGCTTCTGAGTGACCCCATGTGCCTCTGTTCAAGTCAGCTGCAGCAACGTGCGGGGAGCAAAAGCAGCCAGTAGATGGGAGACTCCACCAGTTGGTTCAATCCACTCCAATGTCTTGCCACCAGGTGCCAGAGACAGGAGCCATCGCATAGATTTTCAATTTATACGTTCAATAAAAGGGAAACTTTTAAAAAATGAAACACTGAGAAGAAATGAGCAAAATCACAAGCTCAGCTTGTCAGAGCAGCACCCAGCCACAAGTAATTGTAATGGATTTCCTTCTAGGGGCTGTGATGACTAGGCACCACATAAGTCCTCCAATTTTAACTTAGGAAGGTCTTCAGAAGAGTCACTCTAGCCACTGGACCCCATCTTCTGCTATGTGGGAGCAGTGATTGGGGTGGGTGGGTGGGTGTCAAGGTGCCTTTATAGTGGCCCAATCCCCCAGTACAATTTGCAGCAGCTTTAAGGCTCAAAGGGTCTGAAACAGTGCCCAGGAGCCAGTCCACTGTATTCAGTAGCCTCTGTATGGCTTTGCACAAATCACAGGCCCACTGTATGTCATGCTGCTTGGGCTCGGGCTCATTAGGAAGGAATATATTTTCTCCCTACCCTTCTCCATCTTCGTCAAGTGGAGGATTGAGATGAGTCAAATCCTCAAGTTGCAGCACAAGTTACAGCAGCCTCAGGGGCCAATATGGCAAGAGGATATTTCCAGAATACAGAGGTGTTCCAGCCATGCCATCTTCCCCCCCACACACACACACTCCTTAGGCATGGGGACGGGGGATAGAGCTGGTTATAATGGCTGAAGGCCACCTGGGAATCCCCCACACACTGGAAGAATCCATAGCTGCCTGGCTAGTATAGCCACTGCAGCAGTGAAAAGGGGATGTCACAGGCCCAGGAGTTGGCCTAGTGAATAACTGAATACATAGGCTCATACTGTAAGTGAATAATAGGAGGAAAGACTGTCCTTTTAGGACTTTTACTTCTTAGTCTGTCACTAAGAGAGCTTTGTGAGACTTCTGTAGCAATAAGGGCATTTCAAAATTTCCCTCAAAGCTCCTCTTTCTGTCCCCTGAACTCACTGTCCCCATGTCAGACTGTCTGGAATTGAGGGTTACTCTCCATGAAACCCACCTTTTCTAAAATCCCCTGAAACTTCCCTTAGAGCTGGGTGTGGGGGGTGCTGCCACACTCCCTGGCTTGAAGTCATTTCCATTATATACAGGGTTTATAGTTTGGTTCAATGGCTCTCAGCACCCCCACTATGAAAATTGTTCCAGCATTTGTCTCAGAGTTGTGCTTTTGAGTTGCACCAATCATTTCCAATACTAGTCCTTTTCTTGGGGCTCCTTAAATCCTCAGTTTGAGGAGAGAAGTGCCTTTAAAATTAGACCAACTTGTTTGTTTTCACATGCAACAAAAAAGGGAAAACACCTACTGTTGACACTTTTGCCCTCTAGGTCAGCCCTAATAGTTAATTCTCCAGGAACAGTAAAAACACTCAGCCATTGACCAGGTTACTAGTGTCAGGGGTGGTGGGGATTTCCATTAAAATCTCTCCATTTGCCATCAGTCTCAGCATGGTTGTGTTCTTTGTAAAATCTAGAGAAATATCCATTGAGAAATGGAATAGTGGTCAAGTATTCCAGAAGCAGTAAGTTGTGGCTCCCAAACCAATTTCTCCCTCTAATGTCATACTACCTTCCAAATCCATCACTGTTAATGCCAGAGACTGCACTCACTAGTTCCTTGACTGACAATCCAGAATGTGACTCAGAACTGCATCTCATACACACATCTCCCTAGCTCTCCTCCCCCATTCTCAAGTGGGAGGGGGCAAGCTCTTTAACAGACATGAATATCAAATACTTTGATATTCCAAAATTTAGAAGCTAATACAAAAAATTCAAAGGGGATTAAAATTCCCCAGGCCAGGCTGGCTCCTTCCTGTTATAAAGTATAGACAAGTGTTTACTAGATGTAGATTGAGGCTACCATATTTGTTTGCTATTGTAAATGTGACCCAGGCCAGATATAAACCTATGCGTGAAAGATTAATGCTTTCACCTAGTTTTTACCTAGCTCTCTAGCACATCTCTGCTTGAATAAAGTTTCTCTAGCTTCACTTCAGAATTGCTCTCCCTTGTTTCTTTCCTGTACTTCAAGTGCACTGAGATGACACGACCACTTGCACATATCCATATAAATCTCTTCAGACCCATATTCTCCTTTTATAGCTGTGTATTTTCAAGACTGTTGGTTCCTTTTATCTAGGAATGTTCTAGGGTGGCTTACTTCTTTCAAGCAAAGTTTTCCTATTCACACTGGACCATAATCACAGGGAAAAACAGAACACGCTGCCCACTGTTTAAAATAAGAGCTTTAGACCCCTTGACCAGGAGGTCTTTACAGGGCAGAACACTGCACCAAAATAGTAAAATAATAATAATCTAGGAAGTGTTCATCATATAGACTCAGTTCAGTGGAATAGCCATGAAATATGGCCTACTGAACTGGCAAAATGGGGATCTAATATCTTCAAAAAACATCATACCTAGCATGTGTTCTCCGCCTGTTGGTCATGGCTTGAGCTGATTGGAACATTTTGGACTAAATGTATTTTCATTGAAATATGCGGTTTCAAAGCCAAAATGTTTGGTAGAGATGTATCAATTTCAACAAAGTTTTAAATATGAAGGTTGCCAAGGTCCAAGACTCTCTGGTCAGCAGCATCTAGAGAGCAAAAGAGACCAAAACAGAAAACCTGGCTTTTTCCATTGGAAAATGGACATTTTGACACAAGTCTCTTTTGTGAAAGTGTTTGAAAGGTTTGTTTTTCATTCCAAAGAAGAACAAAACCAAATTTTAAACCCTCAAAAGGTGTCATGAAATGGAATGCCATCCTCAGGCTAGCTCCATGCACAACTCCCCTGCCTTTTCCATACAGCTAAATGAAAGGCTAGTTAGAAAGATTTCTGGTATGAAAGAGATAACTGGAGGGGAGATTTGGGGCAAAGAAAAGTTTGATAACCACTGTTCTAGGGAAACAGCCCCTAGAGAAGAGTTTCTGCTCTTAACAGTGCTATTGCTGAACCATCTCCAGAAAACACACCGATTCTCCATGCAATTCATTAATAATGCAAAGATAAATGGGGAGGGCCTGGCTGGCTCAGGAGATTTTGAACTAGCAACTAATTATCAACCAGGCCATGTTAATACTGGGTTGAAGTCAGGCCTGGAAGCAGTTTTTGGATCTGGATCAAGGCTGTGTTTAGTTTAGATCCAATGGTGCAGAAATGTTGAGTGCTGTTCTTCTACAATTCTGGCCCAACATTGTAAAATCCTACAATATCAAACAGATCTCAGTTGGAAAATAGACCCTTTCTAGTTTTAGATCCAATCTAGAAGCTCCAAACTGTGCAGGCAGGTTCAAATCTGAGGGTTCAATTCTGGATCAATCATCCCCTAAAAAGTTTTGAAGTGATTCAGACTTGGAGTTCTAGTTATGCCTCATCTAGTGACCAAATGTTCCATGACCTCAAGATTACTTGGTGAAATCAGTCCAGTCCCTAAAGCATACTAGCATGATAATGTGCAAACGCTTGCATTCCCAGCTGTACTTGTTGGGTACACAAATAAAGGACTGTAATCACTAGGGATGTCTAGCAGTCACTACTCTTGAGCCCTAAACCCACTTTCTAAAATATTCATGGAAAAGCAGAGTTTTGCGTTGTTCATGTATATTTTCTATTAAAGAGAAACTAATATGAGTATGTGCCCCAAAGACTTGCACATGCCATCATATAGGCCATCAGCCTGCCACCATTATCTTTGAACTCAGACTTACTGGTTGGCCGCCAGAGGGAGCTTTCTGTGCACTGAAGAACCCTTTAAAATTCAAGGCAGTTTTGGTATTTTAAAGGTATTATTTCACCTAATAAATATCTTCTCTAGTGCCTTATCTAATCACTTCTAGAAACACTGCAGTGACACTAGTCTCCTCTTGTGACATGGTTAGACAGTCCTAAGACAAGGACCCACTCTATGCAGACATTTATTTATGCAAAATCTGAAGCCAATGATAAAGAATTCACAAATTACCACACATAAACAAGTTCCTTTACTTCCAGCACCTCTACTGCAGATGTACAAGTAAGAAAGGGAATCTCCAAATACAACAGCAAACCCTAGCAAATTAGCTTCCATCAGCTCCTACAGCCTTAGCCAAAGATCCTAACTTTTTTTTTCTTCCTAGCCCATCCTAAAGAAAAATTTCCTCTGCCTTTAACTTCTGAGACAAAACCTTTGGATAAAACATGTCTACTGGGGAACAGAGAAAGAAACTCCATGGGAGGAAACTTCTAGGCAATGCCTTCTCACTGGGGCTTTTATAAATTCAGGCAGATACCAAATGACTCACAGGTAAACTGAGCCATCTAATGACGGCAGCCCAATTAGGCCCAATAAGATGCCTTATATAAGTGGACCAAGCTGCTCTTTTTTTTTTTTTTTTTTAATTAAAAAGCTGAGTACTAACTAGTTACTCTGCTACCAAATTGTATTTACATTTAAGAATGTTTTGTTAATACTTGCCATGGCTATACAAGTTTCCTTCCTTAGCGTTAGGCTGCTGCTCTTTGTTCTAACTTCCTTGTGAGAATAATTTCCTTTCTTCATTTATATTGTTACCTTAAAGTTATTTAGAGGTGATCTGTCCCCTTGGATTTTCCCCCCTCTACACTAGCTCTGTCAGTTTTAGCTCTTTCAGATCCCCTCTTGTATTTTCTACTCTTGTATCATTTGCAATTGATATTTTAACTAGATTTCTATGTCCTTCCTAAATGGTGGACATGCTGGTAGCCCAAATCCATTCCTTATGTAACTCCATTGATTTATAGGTGATTGCCTTTCTATGGATAAGATTATGGCTACAGTGCAGTGAGCTTGTGCTAAAGCAATTGCAGGTGGGTAGCTTAACTGGCAAACAAGTGCAGTTGAGTAGAGTGCATTGAGGATGTGAAAAGGGGGATAGCCTAGGCTACAAAGCAGGAGGAACAAAGGGCATTGTGAGCCACATTTAAACTAGCTGGGCCCAATTCTCCCCTCTTTCCACAGATAATGGAGTTATACCAGGGATGAATCTGCTCCTTTACCCATGTGGCAGCTTTTGTTACACCATACGCGCACACGAGAGAGAGAGCAGGAGTTTGGGGTAATAAAATCATTAAAGGTGTGTCAAATACACTGAACAACAAAACCCTCTCCTGAAATCCACCTTTACCTGGGACATCAAACATGACATAAATGCCTGCCTGGATGGTGAATTATCACTAGAGATGGGTGAACCTGAAAGATGGCTGTGCTCCAGTTGAACTGCCTTATTCAAAGTTTGGTCTAACTTATTCTACCTTTTTAAAGCAATCTCCTTGTCCTTTCCTCCCCCTTCTCAATTACTTCTGGATGGGCCTCTGATTTTTCCTCCCATCCAAATTGCAGAGAGGAGGTCAGCATTTATGGATCTGTGAACCTGCAGATACACACTAGTTTGTGCAAAATAAAGATAGTGGAACATATTCACACCGATATAGCTTTGCTGAAGCCAGTGGTAGTACCCTGATGTTGAATTTGGTCTAGTGCTCTTTAAAGAACAAAGCAGTTCATGCTGCAGTTGTTTAAAATGTGTTTTTATTTTGTTCAAGATAATTGTGCATTCCAAATAAAATGAATGTGGTCTGAGGTCTGCCTAGCACCTTATAAAATGTAAAGCTGGTGTTCTGCATATAGTCTTGTTTGAACTTTAATGGGAGCTTTGAAAAGGTGAATTGGCTCAAGTTATAAACTTCCTGTTTTTAATAGAGATTATCTATGGGTAAATGAAGATTGAGCAATTGGCAGTCAGTCCAGCCAATCAAACTTAAGTGTGAGCCCGGCCAAGTAGGTATCATGTGAACAGAAATATATTATGTGAATCAGATACTAGTGAATGGAAAGGGAGGACTAGGAAGGATCTGAGCATCCCAAAATAATTGATGGAAGGGGAAAAGGTTATGTGTATTCAGAACATGTCTATAGTTTCCTCTATTTGGCTTTTGCTCCCCAAATCACTATTTAATCTAGCATCTATTTAGTTACTGTCGTTATTACTATGGTAGAGTGTATAACATGGATACCCATCATATCTGGGGAAATTTTATAAGACTTTTTGTCACCACAGGGCTAGAGAACCCCTTTAGCATGAGGCTGGGCACAATACCTGAGTCTTGGTCTGGTGTTTGCCAGTCACCTTTTGAGCTATGGGGGACAGTCATTGACTTTTGAGTGGATACTACAAGCTGGGTCTTCCCTTGCTCAGACCATCCTAGTGCAAATATAGTTCTATTCTCCTATTGAGGAGCTAGTTCAGCCCCTTTTTGCTCCACAGTGTGGCTCCAATACAACCATGGGGGCCATAATTTTTGACTCCAGATGTACTCAAATACCCGGACATTATAGGGCCCAAGAGTATATAGCCTGCAGCCAAAGATAAGCAAGCTGGCTTGCAACAGTAGAAATGTAATGCAGTCCCAGTGGATTCCTTTGAAAGGGTCTTTACCTTCCAGGCAATGGGCAACAGGATGCTTTGCTACTGACAGAGCTACCGCCACTCATTGGGGGTGGTTTAATTATGTCAACAGGAGAGCTCTCTCGTGTCGGCACAGAGCAGCTACACGTGAGATCTTACAGCAGCACTGCTGTGCCACTGTAAGGTCTCTAATGTAGATGTAGCCTTAAGCTTGCTCATGTTTGGGGTCCATTGTGTGAAACGAATGGCTTATGTATTATTGTGGGCCAGGATTGTATGGAACCTCCCTCTAGGAGGGAAATGGAATGCGAACCCTGGGAAGTGTTATGAACTTCAAAGGACTACACTGAACAATGTGCCAGACAAGAATGGACCTTTGGGACTGTGTCATGTGTTTTGCCTAGGGAATCTGTAGGGGGAGATGAATGTAAATTCCCTACCTCTGGGTATACAAAAACCCAGCCTTTTGAGGCTACACCCTGAGGAGGGATCCATTGTCTGCTGATTACCTATTTCCAGAGTCTCAAGCTCAAAGGCCCAAACTGTATAAAGCAGGGGTCCCCAAAGCGGTGCCCGCGGGCGCCATGGCACCTGCCGGGGCATCTAAGTGCGCCCGCGTACTGGCCGGCGGACAAGCATCCGCCGAAAAGCAGCGTCATCCAGAGGCGTCGCCGCTGAAATGCCGCCGATTTTCGGCAACATTTCAGAGGCGACGCCTATTGACATTGCCGCTTGTCAGCAGTATTTCGGCGGATGCTCGTCCGCCGCCACGGTCCTCCGTGGCTCGTCATCTGGCGCTTGCCAGACGAAAAAGGTTGGGGACCACTGGTATAAAGGAAAGACTGAACTATTCATGGGTGCGCTAGTTCTGAGCTGAGGCTGTTATGAACTTGTAATCACAGAAAAACCGCTTTGTGGGGTTTGAAGGACTGACTCTACTGGGAGCCCTTGCTGGAGTTGAGAGGTGATCTCTGGTAAGATTTTTAGCATGCATGTAGGTTCTGTTATTGTTTTAATATAGGTTTTTTCCCCCCAGTAATTCTTTCATTTTAAGAATCAATGTGCTTATTAGAAAGAGGTGTGGGGTAAGTTATAATTGCTGGCACTTGCACTGTTTATAGCCTTTGAAAAGAAAGCAAAGTGCAGACACAGGCCTATTTAGGCAGTCTGGCTTCCTGGGAATATCACAGTGCAGACAGGGACTCTGCAGCCTAGAAAAAAAACCCAGTCAAGACGGGGAGAGACACAGGTCTCTGCCCAAGAGAGGGGATGACCGAGGAGCCAGATGCCTAGGTATATGCCCTCAAGGGACTACGGAGGGGGAATACAGGTGCCGTTGCCCTGAACTGTGACAGTCTCTATCCTTTAACAAGTTTTAGGAGAAAATATAGTCCTAGTATAGGTATTGAAACTCCAATGAAGTGACGCCACGGTTCAATTTGTCCCCTACTCTAGCATTTAGGTGAGCCCCATTTATAAGACTCTCACAGGTCTGGATCCGATTCTCAGCCATATAACTGACTTATGTGTCTTTGAGCAAAGTCACTTAAATGTAACGTGCCTCCATTTCCCCAACTGTAAAATGGAGGTCATAATAATGCCTTTTCCAAGCACCTCTAGGAATCTGGGATAAAAAGATCTGTTGTTATAACAATGAGTATCTGAAATTAGTGTTATTCCTGATGTGTTTTGTCCAGTGAGATAATTGATATATTGATTTAATTTGGTATATAATCGGAGGTAGTTCTACTGGAATAAGAGATCTTCATGTTCATAATAAGTATGTTTTTAATGGATTAATTGTTCAAACACCTAAATGGTATGAGCTTACCGGATATGTGACACAGTGCAGCTTGACCTCACTGGACAAAAATGTGAATCTTCCCCCTTCTTTCTCATCTTTGCTGCATGGTTTTGTTCTGGAAAAAAAAATCTTGAGCTCTAGAGTTAAAAGGCTGGATTATTCACCTTGTCGAAAAGGTAGGCATCGAGGTACAAGCTCATCTTTCAGGGTTGTTTATAATGGGATATAAAGGAACTCAAGAGTCTGAGTTGCAGAAATGGTTCCGTTTACAAAAATAAAATATGATGCTGGAATTCTTAAGCGATGAGCATCAGTTTGAGACATCTAACAAAAGCAGTTTTAGGCCTAGCAACCTTGACTGTCCATTTAAGAAAGAAGGTAATAAACTGAGGTCTTACTTAACTAGAGAGTATTACATTGTCTATTGTACAGTAATTCATAGATATTATGCATCTTTACTTAGTGACTTTGCTTTGGCTAAATTGATGAGGCATAGTCAGGTCAATGCCTTGAATATCACCTGAGCAGTGTTATGATGCAGTTATTTGATGCAGTAGAGTGCTAATACAGCAGTGTGAGGGTGAAGTAGACAATTTAAGTGACCAAAGCAGTTAGGAGTTGATCCACCGCCTTAACAAGAGTTTTCCCATTGGCTTGAATGGGAGCAGGATCCAGCTCCGAGTTTACAAAGTTACAATTAATGCAGAAGATGAAGATGAAGAATGTCTATCGAAGGCAAGTGTATGGTAGCGGAAAGATATTTATTTATCTAAGGGGTTTTCTTGGAGGTGTTAGAATTATTAAGTGTGTATGAAATGATACCCTGAATATCTATTTTTCATCCTTGCCCTGACAGGAGGGGATTCTGGGAAATAGTTAAAAAAAAATCAGCTATAAACATCTTAAGGTTGTATTTTTTTAACTTGAGTTTATCTTTCCCTCCCAGTCTCTACAACAGAAAAAGCAAAAGCCCTTTGAATGCTTCATATGCTTAGCATTTTATACTCTGTTTACACTGGCAGTGAATAAAAGCTTGGCTTCTACATCAAACCCTCCAGAGTCCAGTCAGCAGACCCACTGCCAAGGTTATTTCATGCCCTATGTTTTAGAGAAAAAATTTATCTGAAAAGAATAGTAATCAAAACACTACATTTATAACATATGGATACCAGCTGGCTCAAGAGATAGGTAAGAGGAACCTTTCACATCTCCATCACCAGGCTGACTAGGTTGCAGATCTATGGTGGCTAAGATTTGTTACCATCTACAGGTAACATCTTTTAAAACCTGCAAATTGCTCCCATCTGGGATTGGTTAGGCAAGTGGCCATCTGGAACTTCTAATTTTTTGCTCTTTGTTTATTTTATCTCTAGCTCTTCCACCTGCTTCTCCCCACCCCATTCTGTTTACCTGTGGCATCCTTTCTGACATATCAATTGTGAGCTCTTTAAGGCACGGTTGTTTTTCTGGACAGTGCCTAGCCCAATGGGGGCGTGATCCTTGACTGGAGTTCCTAGGTGTTACTGAAATACAAATGATAATAAAGGCTTGTTTTGGCCAATATGACAGGAGTGGACAGTCTCAGTCTAGTTTGTTGTAAGCAAATGTTCATATCACATATAACACAATCTCAATCCTCTGACTGGAACACCACAACAGATAAAACCACACACTTGATCATTACATTCACTGTTTCAGGAAAAAAAGTTGATGTGAAATCCTTACCAAACATCACATCCATCGTAGTCTCTCCAACACCAAGAGGACAGCTATACATTCCCTGAAATCCAACCGTCAGATAGTGATCAAACCAGCAGACATCGTATTTCTCAACTTTGAGACTACGTTAATAAGGCCAACTGACAACTCTCTGACCCCACCTACGACAAAGAACTCAAAGAAGATCCCACACCACAGTTTACCCAGGAATTTAAAGATATCATCAAATCCTAATCCTTGGACAACTCCAAGAGAAACTGTACTACCTCATCCCCCATGAACTTTCCTCAGGGACCTCCTACATACTGCCCAAGATATACAAACAAGAGAACCCAGGCAAACCCATCATATCTGGCCACAGCAATCTTATTGAAGGGATATCAGGACTCATCCTTAAACCACTCACCACACAAAGGGCCAACTTCCTCCAGAAACTCTGCAACATTAACAACCTCTCTCAGAACACCATCCTTGCTACCGTTGATCTGACCTCCCTGTACACTAGCAACCCTCACAATGACAGCATCGCTGTCTGCCTCAAATATCTATAAGACAATGGACAACCCTCAAATATCCACCCCAAACACATCACCAAACTCATCCATTTCATCCTCATCTGTAACAATTCTACATTCAACAACAATCACTTTTTCCAGACCATGGGTACTAGGATGGCTCCCCAGTTGTCCAACTTCTTCACGGGCCACGTTGAGGAAGAATTTCTGCACAAATGCACTGCAAAATCAATTGTATACCTGAGATATACCTGATATGACATTTTCATCCTGTGGACAGAAAGTAGACTTTCTCTGAGATTTGCACCACAACTTCAACCACCACCACCCATCTATTAAAATCTCTCTAGAACTCTCCCACACTAACATCAACTGCCTGGATACCATGATCAGTTTCAGCAATGGAACCTACAGACAACTATATATAAGAAACCCATAGAGCACCACACCTACCTTCATAGATCCAGCAGCCACCCAAAACACCCAAGGAATCTGATATCTACAGCCAGGCACTCAGATATCACAGAATATGAGAGAGAAAGAGAAAGTCCAGGATACATACTTTAACATATTTACAACTGCCTTCCCCAAACAAGGACACTCCAGAGAAGTAAATCACATCATGGAACAGGCCACCCAAATACCCCAAGAGAACCTGCTTCAATACAGAATTAAAACCCCTCCAACCACACACCCTTAGTTGTCACCTGACATTGGAACCCATATGGGGTATCACTAAACAATTACAATGACCCATACTCAATAGGGACCACATCCTGAAAGAAATCTATCCTGCATCCCCTCTTCTGGCCTTCAAACTGCCCCCTCCCCAGCCTCTCCAAACTCATCATAAGAAGCAAGCGCCTCACAGACCAGGACACACCAACTCAAAGTGGCACCAGACCCTGCCATAACAGATACAAAACCTGCAGACATATCTCCATGGCTATGATGATCAATACAGCCCACAACACACCTCTGAAGACCATGGGTTCTACACATGCCTATCACAACCCATGGTGTGCCTCATCCAATGCACTAAATGCCCTCAATAACTATGTGGGCAAAAATAGACAATCACTATACTCTTGAATGAACTCACACACAAAAATAAATGACAAAAACACTATCGCCTGAGCGAGAACACTTTTCACAAAGTGATCACTCCATATCTGACCTCTCAGTCTTGATCCTCCAAGGAAAGCTGCACAACGCCTTCAAAAGATGAGCCTGGGAGCTTAAATTCATAACTTTGCTAGACACTAAAAATCATAGACTTAGAGACACTGGATTTATGGCGTATTACAATCCTCTATAAACCACTAACACACACACACCTCTTTTTTTTCTCCTATAAACACTGAGGTGTTAACTGGCTACTTCACCTTAAATGTTCCCTTGAAATAAGTGTTAACTATGCTAAACAAATCTGCTCCACCTTGTATTTAGCTGTGACACTGAGGCCTGGTCTACACTAGGACTTTAATTCGGATTTAGCTGCCTTAATCCGAATTAACCCTTCACCCGTCCACACTACAGAGCCAGTTAATTCGAATTAAAGGGCCCTTTAAATCGATTTCTGTACTCCACCTCGACGAACGGAGTAGAGCCTAAATCGATTTTGTTAATTCGAATTAGGGTTAGTGTGGACGCACACCACCGAATTACTGTGTTTAAGTTAATGGGGTAGTGTGGCCGCACACCACCGAATTAATGTGGTTTAAAACCGAATTAAGGTGCTTAGTGTGGCCGCGCACAATCGAATTTATACAACCTGTTTCCCAAATTCGAATTATCTAAATTCGGATTAATCCTGTAGTGTAGACATACCCTGAGTACATTTCCCAAACCTGAAGAAGAGCTCTGTATATAAACCTGAAAGTTTGTTTCTCTCACCAACAGAAGTTGGTCCAATAAAAGATATTACCTCGCCCACCTTGTCTCTCTACCATCACAATCAGCAGCCTCAGAAAACAGAAGAACAAACTGATATGGAAACAGAACTACCATCCTGGCCCTTGAGATGATCCCTCTCTACATTATGGTTGTACAAATTGGTCAGGATCAGGGAGTTGTGGAAAAGGAAGGGGTATTAAGATTTCAATGCTGCTGCCCATGATGTGGAAAATAAGACTTCAGTGTCCAGTGCTGTGCTGTCAAGCCAGCATTTTGCAATCAAGCAAGCAAGGAAAGAAATACAGCTATAATATATGTATTTATTTTCAGGCTTTCAATTATTTCTTGATTAATTCTCTAACCTGCTGCTGATTTGTCCCTTTTCATTTCCTGCTTAGCATTTAGAGAAGAATGCATTACTCTAGCCTGATGAAGAGAACTTTCAGCATGAAATTTGCACGATGTGGGTAGTGGGACAGTAATTGGTTTGAAAACCAAAGCATCCAGAAAGAGTATGAAACTAATTTGAAATCTTGTTAGCTGGATAATAGCTTTACCTTACTATTGTCACATGTTAAAATTCTTCATACCTAATAAGCAGCATTATAGGTACAGCAGAATGCTAAAATGCATGTATTACTTCAAAAAACCCAATATGCATTCATGATATAGGCCTGCAAATTACAGACTTTCATACCCCTCTATTTTACAGTGCAATATCATCAAAATTAACATGACAATATATCATTATAGGAAAGGATTGGCTATCACCCTTATGCCAAAAGTGTAAATGTTCAGAAGGAATTTTATAATACAGTATCATTCGGCAAATTGTCTTCCAAAACCATTAGCATTCCCATTGACTCAAAAGAACACACAGAAGAGAAATATGTAGAAGATCAAAACATATCCCAATGCGCTAGTAAATAAAGTAAGTAGTGTAAACTAATAAGTCAGACTGTTCACTGCCTGTGCCTCTTATTGGTAGCCAAGTATTAAAACTAATAACACCCATCTAAGTCATAGACATTTCAAGGGGACTGAGAACTGGGACTTCTGAGTTCTATGCCCAGCTTCACTTGTGATTTTGCCCAACAGCAGTGGTGTCCGCCTTCTCAGCCTGAGAGCTGAATGCACTATTATTACAAAAAATGTAAAAGGGCCAGAATAAATGTTAGCTTTTCACTTATAAACACAATACAAAATTTTACTTAACTTTTATTGTCCTCCTAATGTGACTCTTGGGGTTACTTATCTCCCCAACAGCTTGTTTACTTTTAGTTGAATCTGAGAGGTTGCCAAGTGTACCAGACTGGCTAAATTCATATCCTTGAATTGCTCCCCTGCAGCAATGGAGCTGATTCAAATTCTTCAGTTTAAACATCATAGGGCCCAGCTTTCTACCTAATGTACTTATATGGTCCCCAGATAGTATGAGAGTCTTGGAATCTTTAATGTATTTATCATCACAAAACCCCTCAACTTGGCCAAGATTACACAAGGAAGCCCGTAGCAGGGCGGGAAATTGAACTTATGACTCCCAAGTCACAGGCTAGCATCCTAATCACTATCCTTCCTATTCAGGCTACAGGAGAATATTTTTAGTTCATAATCAAATACCAATTTTCTTTTCAGTATAGTTACCCTTGAGAGCAACGATCCCTGGTGATCCCTGGGCTAAATGTTGGACATCACCACTGGAAAGCAAGTTAACTCAGCAGGGGCGGCTCTATGTTTTTTGCCGCCCCAAGCATGGCACTCAGGCGGCCTTCGGCTGGTCATGCGGACAGGGCCGGCTCTGGCTTTTTTGCCGCCCCAGGCAAAAAAGCCTCCGGCCGCCCCCCCCCCGCGGGGGGGGGAGGGCAGCCGGAGCCCCAGGGGGAGGGCGGCGAGCCCCGGCGGGGGCTCCGCTCTCCCCCCAGCGGCCAGGGGGAGGGCGCCGGGGGGGAGGGCGGCCGGAGCCCTGGGAGGAGGGCGGCGAGCCCCGGCGGGGGCTCCGCTCTCCCCCCGGCGGCCGGGGGGAGGGCGCCAGTGGGGAGGGCGGCCAGAGCGCCGGGGGGAGGGCGGCGAGCCCGGCCATGGCCCCGCTCTCCCCGGCGGCCGGAGCGCCGCGCCGCCCCCCTCCAGGTGCCGCCCCAAGCACAAGCTTGGTGGGCTGGTGCCTGGAGCCGGCCCTGCATGCGGATTGAGCGGCGTTTCTGCGGGTGATCTGCCAGTCCCGCACCTTCGCCGTACCCACCGAATTACCGCTGAAGCTGCAGGACTGGCGGACCTCCTGCAGGCATGCCGCCGAAGGCCGCCTGACTGCTGCCCTCACAGCAACTGGCATGCCGCCCGCGGCGGCTTGCCGCCCCAGGCACGCACTTGCTGCGCTGGTGCCTGGAGCCACCCCTGTAACTCAGGCAAGCCATATCATCTCTCTCTGTGCTTCTATTTACCCATCTTTTAAAAGAGGAATAGAATTACATACCAACCAGGAGTTTGAATAACTTATGTTTGAAAAACACTTTGAGATCCTTGGAATGCTCATGGATATATTAATTATATATTAAAAGTAATCATTACTATTATTGTTATTATTATGTATTTTATTTGAAGACTTCCTCGGGTGACACACTTTTATACTTTTAGGTATATTCTTATCCATCCAAACACTCTCTCTCACACACATATGTGTAGCAGGCCACACAGCAGAATGGGAAGAGGGAGGAACCATATCAATTTGTTTTAATTATGTGAAAGAGAATTGTGACAGCATAAAGAATCTGAGCATGCTGGGCGGTGGCTAATACCATATATTGAACTGGCCAAATTCTGCCCTAGATTATACTCCATGAAACCCTTCCCTTTCAAGGAAGTCAAGGTAAATCTTCAGAACTGGTCCTGATCTTGAGGCCCCTTGGGACAGCTCAAATGGTTAAAGTTAGGCATATGTTTAAATACTTTGTTAAAGCAGAGCCTTAAATTGCAAATATGCTTGCAAACTTTTTTTCTGCAATGTTATGCAACCCTAGTAAATACCAAGGTATGAGTACATATTTGTTACATGTGACTATATGTATCAAAACCCCAGAGACCTTTGCAGGGCTTTCTCCACCCACTGCTGTTGCTGGGGTACAGTTTGTAACAATGGGGTAAATCAAGCCCAAAAACTTTATCAAGGCGTTAAATTTAACAATCATATACAGAAAAAGATGTTCACAAAGACTGAGGCACAGTCAGATAGTACAGGTTTGTTAATTTACACATGGGCACTGTCCTCTGCCCCTCTGACAGAGGGGAATACAGAAAAAAAACCATACTGGAGTTTTGGATCAGTGTTCAGATAAGGGTGCGAGATGTTTATGAAAATAATTGTCTGGTCCATACTGGTGGTTCTTGTAACCACTCTTATCCGTAAAACATATTATTTGTATTGCAGTAGCACCTAGAATCCCGAGTCATTGTGCTAGTGTGTTGATGGGACCAGGGGGAACTTTTCTCTGTGTGGTCCACTAGGAAGAAAAACAACTCAGTCCAACTTTTAGCTTGGGGCGGGGGTTGGGGCTGGGGCTGGGGGCGGAGTGTGTTAGGAAAATGTTGTGCAGCAAGATCACGACCTTGCCACTTCACCATCCACTCTACCATTGTAATGATTGGGATTTTCCGTAGTCTGCAAGGAGTGTGGAATATTGTTTTTTCTGTGTTTGACACTGGATTGCCCCTCCTCTCCTTAGTGACTGCACTGTTATTGTGTTCCTTGGAGCTGATAACCTGCAGCCTCAGCACAAATCAGGTTACACTGCACCCAGTTTATAGGCTGCTTTGTTTACATTGATTAATAATGACATATTTAAAATGATATTGATAACAAAAATTAATTTCTGAATTGCACATTAGTAAGTAATTAATTTCTTTGCTCTGTGAAACTAAGAGATCACTGATGAACACGTTATCTAAATCTATAAAGAGAAGAAATGTTGAACTGAAGACTTCATTAAATGTAAAAACTGATTTTTCCATTTACCCTCTTGTGAATTTTTCCCCCCAGTGCATTTATTTTTCAAGGGGATGGAGAGAGTAACCTAATTCATACTTCCAGTGGTAATCAAAAGATCATACATGCTCATTTCAACCAAGTAATGTCATTATCAAGGCTGTTAAAGCTGGTGTTGCCTTGGAAACACAAAATATTGAAGCTCCAGGTTGGACTTTTGAGTTCTCTTGCATATTCCTCTGTGGGCACAGTAATGAGAGGGTGGATATGGCACTGACAGACCTGTGATGATAGGAAGAGTGGGAAGGACCACCTCAAGTTACACAGATGCTCTTTCATCCACCTGGATTCCTAAATCACTTAAACATTTTCTCCCCTTCCTCCCACCAACATACAGCATTGCTACCTGTTTGGAGCAAGAAATAAAGAATAACTTATTCAATTGAAATGTAGATAGGTGCTATATAGGATGCAGTTATCTGAGTTGGAATTTAGCCAAGGTACCCAGGCTAAAAACCCTATTCTTATGATCACGAATGGCCTTGGTTTCACATCTCACCCAAAAGGTAGCACCTCCAGCAGCATGGTCTCTCCTGCCACCATACTCTACTGCCTCAGAGTGAAGAATGCCACCCGAGACACCAACTTCACTTCCAGTGGCATCTGGACTCTCCCTTGCTGACCAGATCCATGGCCCAATCCTGACTAGCCAGGAGGTGAAACAGGATCACAGCTTCCAGATGTCTGATATATCATTTCTGAACATCATCCTGTTCAGAACAAAAGATCCTTTAGATAGACAAATTCATTACTGGCATAAGAAATCACAGCCCCTATAGAATTCAATGAGAGATGTGCCTGCTAAACAAAGGGCTGAATTTGGTCCTTTCATATTGGAAGATAAAATTTAAAAAGAGAAAATATTTTGGTGGTGCTTTAAGACACATTAATAAGGTCTCCCAGCAAAAGCCCCTTTTCTTATTGCTGTGTCATCTCCTCAGTTTGGGCAACACAGCAAATGCTTACCTTTATCCTGAAGTCCTTTTCATCTTACCTGAACTTTGCTCAAAGGAAAAGAGTTGCAGGCTAAGTGTAGGTTTATTAGTCAGATTGGCAGAAACCCTGATTTTTGTTCTTTTTGGGTTTTTTTTTGGGGGGGGGGGTTGTTGTTGGGTTGTTGTTGTTTTTTGTTGTTTTTGTTTTGCTTTCCTGTACTGTATGGGGCATGGGTCACTTGCATGTTTAAACTAGAGTAAATGGTGGATTCTCTGTAACCTCAAGTCTTTAAACCATGATTTGAGGACTTCAGTAACTCAGTTAGAGGTTGTGGGTCTATTATAGGAGTGGGTGGGTGAGGTTCTGTGGCCTGCAATGTGCAGGAGATCAGACTAGCTGTGCATGATGATCCCTTCTGACCTTAAAGCCTATGAGTCTGAGTCCATTCAGCCAGCACTTTCTGATTGGGAGGTTGGGAGGTTAATGCAATTGAGAGCCAAGGTATAACAACCTTATTTTATTACAGAGCATGTTAGGACTGAAAGGTATCTAAAGAACCAAGTCATATGTGTGTGGTGTGCATATGCTGCACTTATATTTACAATTATATCATGTATATGGCTGATATTTTGGCTGATATACTGCATATTTTAAACCACAGTCAGATATTTATTTAAAAACATACATGCTATTATAGAAATGCACCTACTCTGAAGTTATCGGACAAGAAAGGGCTTTTGAAAGAAACAAAGCATTCCATCCTGTCAGAAACTTTTCCTTGGTCTCTATGCTGAGACTGTCCACAAAGGTGCCCAATCAGTGCCCTTCATGTCAGCAGTTTTCAGATGGTGAAGACATCTGTTCACTAACAAACTGTTTTAGAAGTGAAACATTGTGTCCCACTAGCCAGTTTCCTTTGACATCTAACTTCCAAGTGCAAGTTACTATTTGAGAAATTTGGATTTACACTAGAGATTAGTCAAAATATCTGGAGCAAACAACCCTACCCTTCATTGAGGAGAGTGGTTCAGAATCCAAACTCAAATTTGGATTGAAACTTTGCAGCTGGTCTGTATTTCTATAATGGGCAAAAAACAAAACCATCACCACCACCACAACTAACATTGATATGTTCAAAATCTGGATCCAGAGAGGATTTTTGTAGCTTCTTCCCATCATTAATTTATACATCATATTCAAACAGCAATGTGATTTTATATCAGTAGTAATTTGACTGATTGAAAATAGTATAACTTTAAATGCTTTTTGGTGATCAAGGGGAAATTTTTGAAATTGTATTTTTATGATATACTCTATGTGTTATATCCATTACATTTGTGAAACAAATGAATGGATCTGGTTCAATTATTTATTGTGAGTAATTTATCCAGTAAAGTTAGCCTTTTTCAGTTCATGAATAAACAATGAACAGGTTGCAACATTTACTATTGGCCAATGAATAGTTGGGTGAACAGATTTTAGGTTTTAGTTTGTTTGCAGTCTGGCTACTATGCATATATTCATAGAGCGTCACTATGGAAAAATCTTGTGAGGGCTTGCTAGAAAGATAGTGTCCCTGATCGAGATGCTGTATGAAGGTTCAAAATACTGACTAAGGACAGAAAGACGGGTGTGCTGTGGGGTTGGATCTTATCACCCATTCTTTTCTGTATTGTGATAATTATGTGATGTGAAGAGCAACATCAAAGGAAGATACAGGAATTACATAGAGTAGAAGGAATTTTCAGGTGATATTGTTCCATTGGACACAGATGATACCATGAAAATAAAAGGATCAATGTCAAACTCGAGGTCACCAAAGTAGGATTAAAAATCAGCCAAAAGAAAATGAAAGCCATGATTGTTGAAAGAGGAGTCCACAGTGATGCTGTATATCTGATTGACAGTGAAGAATACAGCAAAATTAGTGAGTTTGTTTGTCTTGGAAGCACAATTAATGTTGATGGTCAACCCCCTAAGGAAGTGAAAGCAAGTATTGGGAAGGCAAGTGGTGCTTTTTTGTTACTGGCAAATATTTGAAAAAACAAGGAGATTCACACAAGAACCAAGACAAAGTTACAGTGTTATTGTGATACCCACATTTTTGTTATATGCTTCTGAAAATCGGCAGATGCTAGATATCCCCAACAGGAAACTTAACGTATTCCATCGAAGATGCTTGTGGAGAATACTTGATGTGCGTTGGTGGGATAAATTAATTAATGCTGGTGTATTACAAAGGACTAACCAAAATATTGTAGATATAATAATCTGAGAAGGAAGGCGGAAGTGGTTTGGAGATGTGGTATGATGTCAAAAAACAAATTCCTAGACAAGTCCTTAGTGGAAGATAGAAACAAGGGGGAAAACAGATGACATATAAGAAAACCATTGAGAAAAATGTAACTGTCATGGAAACAGACTACAAAGAAGCAAGAAATGTGGCATTAGAGAGAGAGGTGGAAACACTGGGTTGTCTCATGTGTCACAAGGCACAGAGGACCTAATCTAATCAAATCTGCATGATCACTGTTAGTCATTCACTTAATCAGAATGTACGATTGGCAGGGGAGGCTCTATCTTTTTTGCCGCCCCAAGCACGGCAGTCAGGCCGCCTTTGGCGGCATGCCTGCAGGAGGTCCGCCGGTCCCGCGCCTTCAGTGTACCCGCCTCCAAATTGCTGCCGAAGCCATGGGACCAGCGGACCTCCCGCAGGCAGGCCACCAAAGGCGGCCTGCCTGCCGCCCTGGGAGCGAATGGCAGGCCGCCCCCCCGCAACTTGCCGCCCCAGGCAGTGCCAGGTTTACAATGGCTCCAGTGGCTCCATGGAGCCGGGCCCATGCCCAGAAGGGGCCCCGGCCTGCTCCGCTTGCAGTGCCCCCCAAGACCCCGCTGGCTCCCCCCGCCCACCACTTGTTCCTCTCGGCCTGCCCGCCAGCTGGCCGAGGGCTCCTCTCCACTCCCTGGCTCCACCCCCTGGTCCTCTCAGCCCCCAGTGCACCTCCGGCTCTGGGCAGTCTCGGCTTCCCACCACGTGCGGGGCCCCACCTGTCTCCCTGGAGCTGAGTTGTCTGGGACTGGTGCAGAAGCCTGGCCAGTCTCAGCCAGGTGTGTGTGTGTGGCGGGGGGAGAGACAGTGTGGAGAGCTTGGCAGGGCCCCTCCAGGCAAGTGCGTCTTGAGGGACCCCGGCCAGCGCAGGTCCTGGCCTGGCTGATCTCGCCACTCCCGAGAGGCCAGAACAATTCCTGGCCCTAGCTGTGCTGCCAGCTCTGCCCGGCAGACATAATTGGCTCCCAGCAAGGCTGGTGAGTGCGGCCGGGAGGCAGGGTTTGGGGGAGTGGGTCTGTGGAGAGTCTGGGGGGGGGAGCTGGGCTGTGAAGGGGCGGGGAGGATTTGTGTGTGTTGGGGCACTAGGGAGTGGTGGTTCTATGATGGGTGCTGGGCAGTTGTGGTGGGGCTGTGGGCAGGGGGGCACTGGGCAGGGGTGGTGTTGTGCAGGGCACTGTGCATTTGTGCGGTGAGTCTGGGGGGGCGGTGGGCATAGTTGGTCCGGGGAGGGGGCGCGCTCTGGCCATAGGGAATCGGGGGGGGGTTGGGCTGGAGGGGGCGTGGCATGGGCCTGCCCCCGAGGGGAAGGGGCACACTGGTAGCACAGGTCCAGGCAGGCCACTGTGCTTCTGGCAACTGCCGGTTTGTAAATAGTGCCCTCGCATTGGGTGGGCCACTGCCATGCCATGCCCCATTGCCTCTGGTTTGCCCCTTGCTCCAGGGACTGACCTCTCCACGCCATGCTCCATTGCCTCCATGGGGGCCCACAAATATGTTTGTCGCCAGGCCCACAAAAGGTTAATCCAGCCCTGGCCCCAGGCATGCGCTTGGTGCGCTGGTGCTTGGAGCCGCTGCTGACGATTGGTCACCTAACTCACTTGTTTCTATTTCCTTATTCGATGACCTAAGTGTTTAAAAACAGAAGTCTGTTAATATCCATAAACTGTGATTAAATTGTAATGTTTGAATCTACTGTGCAAATATTTAAAAGTACATTTCACAATGTTGGTGAGAACTACAAAAAGTCTCAGGAAAAAAGGCTATCTGAATATATGTGAATAGAATGGATCTCAAACAGCTTCAAAGTAAATTGTCAGCTTGCATTCACAAGAATTACAGGACTGGAAGAGACCTCGAGAGGTCATCTAGTCCAGTCCCCTGCACTCATGGTAGGACTAAGTATTATCTCTAGACCATCCCTGACAGGTATTTGTCTAACCTGCTCTTAAAAATCTCCGATGATGGAGATTTCACACCCTCCCTAGGCAATTTATTCCAGTGCTTAACCACCCTGACAGTTAGGAAGTTTTTCCTAATGTCCAACCTAAACCTCCCTTGCTGCAATTTAAGCCCTTTGCTTCTTGTGCTATCCTCAGAGGTTAAGAAGAACAATTCTTCTCCCTCTTCCTTGTAACAAACTTTTATATACTTGAAAATTGTTATTATGTTCCCTCTCAGTCTTCTCTTTTCCCGACTAAACAAACCCATTTTTTTCAATCTTCCCTCATAGGTCGTGTTTTCTAGACCTTTAATCATTTTTGTTGCTCTTCTCTGGACATTCTCCAATTTGTCCACATCTTTCCTGAAATGTGGCACCCAGACTTGGACACAATACTCCAGTTGAGGCCTAATCAGTGCAGAGTAGAACGGAAGAATTACTTCTCATGTCTTGCTTACAACACTCCTGGCTAATACATCCCAGAATGATGTTCACTTCTTTTGCCTATTTGCACACACTTTTTGCTGCATTTCCCTTGCTACTGAAGAGAACTATCATCTTCGGCAATGTAAAATTTTGTGTAACCTTAAAATGTAGGATACTGACTTATCCTTAGAATTCAACAGTTTATGGAATAGATGGTTTTCAGGGTCTAGAGGTCACTCTGGAGATGTACACGAGAGGAGACTTTTCTGGTTTGAGAGGCTGGTAAAGCAGGTTGAGGCACATGAGGTGTCAATCCCAATCTGTACTGCCTCCTCCAGCTAGGAACCCTACTCTTACCCAAATTTGCATTCCATTGTGACCCATATTCCCCCTGCTGCTAGTTCACAATCCCTTCCTCAGACCAAGATTCATAGAAGGGAAGCAGTTCAATGTGAGAGTTTAGGCCAAGAGGAGTAAAGAATCAGCATAGAGCCAACATTGCAGGGCAGCAGAGAGATGAACTAGTGGCAGAGAAAAGATAGCCAAGGAACATGCAGTAGGACAGGACTTTCGGATCCTCAGTGGGGGGCTAAGGGAGGGCTAGGAAAGTTGGAGGAGCCTCATTTGATAGGGGAATGAGAGGGAAGAAGGACATAGGACAGAGACATCCGCCCACTGTGGGGGAAGGAGAGGAAAACCAGGACTAAAAAGTTTACTCAGTTCCAGTTTCTCAGCAAAGAGCGCTAGGGCTAGTTTACTCCTAATTAGTCCTTATGAAAAAGTCCTGTAGAATTTAGTAGAAAATTCCAACCTATCATAGAATTTTATAGGATGGCTCAAAGACCTACAGAAAGGGTACTGCTGTCCATTAACTTGTACAGCTTTTCAGAGAAGCTCTATAGAATACTGTTGGTTTTATCCCTGTTAAATTCAAATTCAATAGCTTCCCTAAGGGAGTGCTGTACGTGTCAAAGACTTGATTCAGTTACATAAAGGGATAAGGGAATTACATTATATAGAACTAGTGTACAGGGAGATGGAAGAAGTAGTTTTGTGTGGCTCCAGCTTTATTTAAGAATGGCCTGAACTTGTAGATAAGGCTGATTAGAAAGTTGGACCAACATAGCAGAGGTGTGTGATGTCAAGGAGGCATTTTATAATGTTCTGTGATTAACTGGGATAGCATGGAGAGGAGGGGATGATTTCAAAATGAGTGTTAAGCCTCATGCTTAGATATTTGTCATGGTTTTCTCAAGACTGTTTCCCATGCACTTTTCTTGCTATTCTTATCTGTGTGTGTGAGTGCGTGTATGTGTGTGAGAGACAGCGCATGTAATTATATGCACTGGAGTTTATGCAAAGGGATTACTTGCAATCAGTGTATACTGCAATTAGCAATCAGTATTACTAAAGGCTTTAGTGTTTCTTTTTGTTAATACAGAATACTTTGCACATACTTTACTTCTAACATATTGGTGTGCCTGGGCCTTATTTATTTATTTCATCTTTGTAAAATGTGCCTAATGCAGTGTTCTGGGCACATGCACAAACAACAATGCAAAGCAGTGTCTCCACAAAATTCTCTGTTCTTTCTCCCCCAACCCAGCAGCTCGCCCTTCCTCACCAAAAAAGCCTGGTAGAACAAAGGGGCCTAGCTGATTGATTATCAATAGGCTTGGGCTGTGCTGAAACAAGGTGGGGAAAAGAATTCCACAGCTGAGGACCCTCAGCTTGCCTCCAGCTCCCTCATGATTAAACTGGGGGAAGGAGGTTGATAGTCTCAGCTGCTTTGGTATCACACAAGGAGAAAGATGGTTTCTAAGGGCCAGATTTTGAAAAGTATTTAGGCACTTAAAAATGCAGATGGGTGCCTAGTGGGATTTTCAAAAGTGCCTAGGCGCTGAACTCCCTTTGATTTCACAGGCTCCCACAGTAATGGAGGGCCATATAAACTGATAGACCATTTCAACCTGCCTACATCTTTACATCAGAACCACACAAGATTCTTGGCACCAGGGCCGGCTCCAGGCACCAGCTTCTCAAGCAGGTGCTTGGGGCGGCCGCTCCGGAGAGGGGCGGCAGGTCCGGGTATTCGGTGGCAATTCGGCGGACGGTCCCTCACTCCGCCTGGGAGTGAAGGACCTCCCGCCGAATTGCCGCAGCAGATCGCGATCGCGGCTTTTTTTAGATTGCGATCGCGGCTTTTTTTTTTTTTTTGGGTTTTGGCTGCTTGGGGTGGCCAAAACCCTGGAGCCGGACCTGCTTGGCACTCACAAGCTCCCTTAAGCAAATATGTCCACCCTCTATTTCCTTCAGCAACAGAATTAGATGTTGCTACAGAAGATGGTGTTAGATGGTATCTGCATTGCACAATCTTAAATTAGCATTTAAAAAGTTAATTATCCTTTAATCTATTGTACATGGGTTACTTAGACCACGAGGTACCTGCTGTGTTCCTATTGTCCAGACTTGCCTAAGAGCAGGCAAAGTATAATACAATGTTGCAACTAATGTTCTGGCTTGCACCTCTAACTAAATCTAAAGATATTTCTGAGAACTTTTACATGCTGGCTGCTAAGCAGTTTAAACTGCTGTTTAGAATGCTTTCTCTTTGGAGTTTCTTATTTATGTTTAATAAAAATTACCTATTTTGTTAAGATTATCCAAGCAGGTGCCTTGTGAGTCTTCAATGCACAACCAAGTGAACTTGCAACACGAGACATGGCTACTGCCTTATCAACAAGGATGCTTACTACATGCAGCACTTCTATACATCCCCACTTCAGAGACTGGCACCAAAGACACTGGCACAGTTTCTCTCACAGCCAACACCTGTGACAGCTAAACATGAATCAGTGGAGAGGATGGAAACTGATGGAGCCAATGGCAAGAGGAGGGTACTTGGGGCATTTCCAACACTGCTGCCAGTGATAAGAATGAGCAGCAGCAGGTGGTACGAGGATTTGCCATGCCAGAACAGGTCATTTTCTATCTAGCCATCTAGCATCCTGTCTCCAAGAAAGGCCAACGTCACATAGTTCAAAACCTGTCTATCTAACTGTGATGCAAGACCACTGTGGGGGAAACGTCGTCCTGATCCCAGCTGGTGATCAATTGATATCTAGAAGCATGAGGATTGATAGCCCCTCATTTTATGCAATTCAGGGTAACGCAGAAGTTATTCATATCCATATAAATGTCTCATTCATTTTTGAAGCTTACTTAGCTGTTTTCAGCACGGTCATGGAGATTATGGACGCAGATTCCTTTGTCCATTATTACAAATCCTTTTTACGGCTTCTTTGGATTCATCCCTGGCATGAGTGTGAGACACTCCATTTGTTTTGGCAAGAACATTTTTGAAATTTATATATATAATTATATAGGTAACCTTTCTGACAGATATTTTAAACTATCAAAGCTAAAGCAACCTACACATTAAAAATGATTAATAATACACTAAATGGCTGTGCTTCCATGTCTCCTTGCTTGTTAAGCATTTCATCTGGTATGTCCTTGGCTGTTCTCACATCCCTAAGTCACAAGCATTCAGTCAACTATCGGAAATGAATTTGGGGTGGTCTCAGACGAACTCCACGTGTGCAAGTACATGTCCCCGTGACAAAAGCCTCGATCCCAATGGGTGCTATTTGTGGGTAGTCTCAACAGAAAGGACAAGACTTGAGTGGATCTGGAGATGAAAGTAACTTTCAACCATGAAAGAGCAAAACTGAGGCAAGGATTGCTAGGGTGTGAGAACTTGTACAGAATTGAATAGCCAGGGTGAGGCAAGTTTGTACTGCCGCTGCTTGTGCTGTACTGATTTTGTAGATAAATGTAGGACACGCTTCAGACTCTGTCTATTTGGCATCTTCTCCCAACACTAAACTCGCACATAACAGGCCCAATCTTCAGCAATGACTTCAGTGGAGCTACAACAATTTAAATTACCTGAGGATCTGCCCCAATATTTTTTTTAATGCCACAGTGAATAGGGACACTCAAGCACAGCTGGATACATGCATTACATTTGTTGGGTTTTTTCTTGTCGCTCAGGTCAGAAATTAGTGAATGCTAGTAAATTATCTGTGTCGCACTGCAAAGTTTGAGTATTCACTTCAGAGGAAACTTTTCTTTCCCCAATAATTTTTCCTTCTTCCTCAGTTTCTGTCTCTTTTTCTTTTGTTTTTCCCTGGCCAGTAGGAATTGAAATAAGCCCCATGCCTAATTACCAGCCTCAGCAGCAGCTCAGGGGATGATGAAGAGATGAAGGTGGAATCTAAAGTGACAGGAGACAGATGAGACCAAGCTTCAATGGAATTTAGGTTAAGAGAGGTGCCCGTTTTTTTCGCCATGCAGTCTGTCTCCACAGAATTGTCTTGGAATCCCTATGGGAGTCTAATGGAGCTCTTTACCTCACTCACTGAGCAGGAACTAGCTTCACCTGCTGTCAAGGCACCCACTCCCCATATTATTGTGGGGAATAACATCTGTCAGGAAATACATCAAGCCCTTTGGGATAATTCCAGTCACATGGAATCCCTCTTTTCTCCAGAGAACGACAGTGAGCGTTTAGAAGCAAAAACCTCTTGTGGGTAGTATTGTTGAGAAATTCAGCTGTACTACCTACATGATAGTTTGCTCAGTGTTATCCATTATGCCCTGCATTGAGTCTAAGCCTTACAACGTTTGCATTTTGCCCAAAGACAGTAAAATCATTCATAGTCAAGCCTGCATTGACCTTCAGTCATAAGCTACTGTATGCCAACAGCCCAGGAGAGACACAAGTAGTCTCTTCATTATTCTGCTGACAAAGTTACTGCATATTAACTGTGTATAGATTAGATGCAGGAAATGATACCAAACCTCTTTGGAAAAACTGAAAAATTCAACAACTAAAATACGTTATTTTGATCAGAAGAAAATGCAGGGGAGGAAAACTGAGTGGAAGTAAAAGGGATGAAACAGGGAAAGCTGACTAGAAGGAGCTATACCTCTTAAGAAAAAGGAACTGGATTTCCATGCCCATTTGGAAATGAACGCTGGGTGCAGCAAAACCTGAACTAGATTTCTCTCTTCACCCAGAATGGATTCTCAGTGTATTTCCTAGGAGAAGGGAAAGCCTGAACTAGCTTTCTGTTGCTCCCTGGAATGGACTTTACAAACACATCAGGTGATCTAACAATTTTGCTGGTTCAGATTGTAACTACCATAGTTATTTCTACCTTCCAACTCAAAGTGTGGGTTACAGGGTAATTATAACTTTTGGATCTATGAAGAGTAATTACTATGTACAGTAATCTCTGAGGAACACGTAATTATAGAGTAGGGCAACCTCAAGTTGTCTAAATTACGTTTCGATAAGCATCGCAAAGATTCTTGTTTACCTAAACTTCTTTGGTCAAAACACTGGTCTTCAACAGTGAAAAGTGGCTTTCTCCCATGTTGATAGTGCTTCCAGATCCCCAAATCTTTCTTGTGGTATTTTTATGCTTCTACATCCAGTCCTGGCTCAGCCCACAAAGTACATGAAAATGAATATGAGCCTGTTCCAAAGTCTACTGCAGTCAATGGGAGGTTTTCAAAGCAGATTCACTGATCCTTAATATAACCAAATATGCAGATTACCAAGTAAAGTCATAACATTTGCAATCAGTAAAATAAACTGTATTATTCCAGGAATGTTTGGATCAGGAGCTAGATTAAAGGCCTGATTCTCCTGTCACTTACACTAAGTTTACATTGGTATATCTTGATTGACTTCAGCAGAGTTGCTTCTGATTTATACCAGTTTTAGTCAGAGGAGAATCAGGCCCTAGAGTCAGTTGGAGCAATTTGGAGCTAAATCAAAGCCCACTTGGGTCCATTACCAGAGTGAGTGATCCAGATCATAGGGAACCCAGACATTAGTGGTTCATATCAGTCTGCTGAAACTGGGATATATTGAAATGAGATATTTTTGAATTTCCCAACCAGCCAGTCAGATATTACATTTTTCCTGGGTCCCAGCCTTTCCATTAGGATCCAGCCCTCCGGTCATCTAAAATAAATGATACACATTTTTAAGCCCCCACAGTTTTTGGAATGCCTGCTGGAAACTGGATGGTGTCACTGAATTCATCTTCACTTGAAACACTGGCCTTAATTTATGGAGATTCCACCCATTGGTTACTCTGTAAGGTTTTTGACAGTCTCAGTGAAGTCACTCCAGTCTACATTCTGGGTCCCATCTTTGTCCTGAAGCAAATCACAACCTCAGCTCCCAGACAGGCACCACTCAGGCTAACTACCCCAGGACCAGTCCCATTTAATGGCTACACTGAGTGCAGATTTACCCTTTCATGCAGGGGGTGGTGACAACCTTACAAGTAGAGCTGGCAGCCTAAGCACAGCCAGAGAGGCAAGGAGGGTGTGGGAAACACTAGGATTCCCATATGCCTGACAATCAGTTGCTCCATAAAGCTATTAAAAGGATTGGAGGTCATCATGACCCCATAAAGTTAGGCAATTTCCTTGATCTCCTAATGCCATGGGAAATCATTTACTGGGCAACCTTTTTGATAAAATCTCTTTAAAATACACATAAGTATATGAATCAACAAAGTTTGTCCCACAGGGAATCTGCAAACAGAGACCTAAGTACACATTGAATGTATGCACTGCAAGAGTGGTCTAATTTCTAACCACACACCAGACTTCATGTTTGTGTCCTTCCAAAGTGGAATTGGGAGGTTCTGGGCTCCAGGTTCCATTGTCATAGATGGGAACATCACAGATGCCTCTGGTGTTTTTTGCTCTGTTACCTACAGGGAGTAGGTGGACCCCTGGATTCAGAACCAGGCTGATGAGAGGAGGAAGAAAGGATTTTTGTAAATGTAAGGGCTAGATTGTGCACCCATGCAGGGCTAGGCACAGGTGGGGAATAGCATAATCAGTTGCCACCTTTCTGGCATGCCATCTCTTCCACCTTGTGCTCTTGCACAGAGGTCTGGCAAAATCATGGTCCTGGTGCACAAGTGCTAGCAGAATCTAGTGCAGACTGTGGTGCTAGATTCCTCAGAGGGCTAGGGAAGGACTATGGCCAAACCCCTACTCTGCACCCAGCCACCACAGCACAGCCTGTAAATCAGTAGAGGCCACTAAGGCCCATGCTCTCCTAGAGTTCTCAAAGGCACTGGCCCAGATCCTCACATGGTGAAAATCAGCATAGCACCATTAAATCCAATGGCACTACACTACTGTACCCCAGCCAAGGAACTGTCTACTTGCCTCAGGCATAATGCCGCCAAGACCAGTCACCAGTGAACAATCTTCCCTCCCTACAACTCAGGCAGTGGCTTCGAGCCAAAGTCTTCCCCTACATATATTTTAAAGGCTGCCCATAAAGTCTGTCATTGATTGATCTTTAAACCATTTTTTTAAAGCATATATCTTCACAAAAGCTTTGCAATTCATCCTTACCTGAAATGAAACAGGCTTTTATTTCCTTCTGGTTCCCACTCATAATTTTGGCCAAAAATATACCTGCAATAAAAAATCCATAAGTATGTGTGATACAGTGGACAGCCCTTCATTTTGCCCTTCTGCACAGGGGAACGTGACAGTATCAATGATAAGTGTCTAAAAGTGGGTCGAAATTGAATGCTCATTAAAGTGAGGGATGGGAAGCAGTGGTTAGCACCAAACACACGGTGAACGACTGTGTGGAAACTTCCCTAACTAACACAACCTGATAACATACCTCAGTACTCCACTGTAGCAACCTTAATTACAGTATTTTATTACCAAGCCCTACAACACAAGTCTTTCAACACACCTCAATTCAGAAATGCAGTGCTCTGTGTTATTTCAGTAATGAACCCAAAAACATCTTTACCTATATACCTCAGTGCTGTGTCGCACTACCCTTTTCTGTTCCAGCCCTGAGCCTTACATAAGTCGGTCAATACACATAAAGTTCGACTGCACTCGGAGAGAGTCCTCTGAGAATGTCAACCACTATTTGTGAAAAAACCATCAGAATCATGAACCTGTTCTTGCCACTGCATTTGAATTGAATTGCTCTAGTGGGGAAGTGTGATGGGGTATCCACCCGACACAAGGCCTGAAGGGGTAAATTGGGCCAATTAACCAATAGGTTGCTTCACCTGGAGGAAAGCCAGGGTGTGCTAGAGCCTAATTGTCTGATGAAGTCCAGTGGGGGTGGGGGTGGGGAGGAAGCTGGAAGCAGGGGGCTTCAGGGAAGTAGTCTGCAATCATTCCCTGGGAGTAGGGAGGTGTGTCTGAGGCTATTGCATTCAGTAATCTGTAGTTACTCCCTGGAGGAGGGAGTTTGAGCTGATACACCCAGAGAGGAGGGGAACCAGAAGCTGTAAGAAGGAGTCCAGGGAAAGAGCAACAGGATCTGAAGGAAGCACAGCTGCTAGGTATAGGTCCCTTGGACAGGAACCCAGAGTAGGCGAACCAGGGCCCGCCCACTACCAGCCACTAGGGAAGTGGCATCATCAGGGCGGTGCTGGAGAAGACTGCCTGAGATCATTCTTGCAGAAGGACTTTGGTGCCCCCGGAAGGGGAAGCCACATAGTGACTGAAGGATGAGTCACAAAGAGGAGGCTGCAGTTCCTGGAACTAAAGAGGGGCTGCAGAGAGAGGAAGAGACAAAGTGATGGAGTGTGACCACTGGAAGAGGTATCAGCATGGCACAACTAATCCCCAGAACTGTGAGGCGGTGTGGCCATCCAGCAGTGAGTAGAGACCCCCATCACAGGAAGACATACATGAATGCAACAAAATACAATACAATGTAAAAGTGCAGTTCGATGGTGCTCTTCCCCAACTATTCCCTGGGTTCTTTTATGGGTATTGTGACAAATGTGGAAATGTTGGTGATATTTTTTATGATTCCTATGAACATCTGAGTTTCCCTCTGTGTGTTGTACTGCTATCCACTGAGTATAAAGGGAAGGAACAAGTTGTTTGACTCACACAGATGCCTGGTTGGAGACCAGAGTCATTTAGAAACTGAACAGAGCCTACACATGTGAATGGAGGATCAGAAGAAACCCCAAAAGCCAGGATAGTCACATCTAGCGACAAACAGCCAAGAGGAGGAGATTCCCCCCACCACCACCTCTCTGCAGGGAAGCAGAGCAAAGGCCCTGAGCTGGAGGTCAAAGGGCAAAGGTGTCAGGTTGACTGTGTTACGTGCTGAGCTCTCAGAGACACAGGACTCTGATTTGGGACTACGACAAAGAAATAGCAAAAGGAAATGAAGATGGTTCCTGCAGGATCGTGGCTCAACAGTGCCCTGGAGTTGGCTATTTTGTGCTTTGCCTTAGCTTCTCTATGCTGACCTAACAACTTTCAAATTCTGTATGCCGGGAGACTAATCAATTGTTACCTTATTTTGAAAAGGTTGCCTGGTGTCACTGCGCAGACGCTTACTGAGAGCATTGCTTCCCGAAAGGATAAAGAGCAAGCCCCCTGTCAGAGTCTGGCTTGGTGGGACTCGTTGCAGGGAGCCACAGAGGGAGATGGATTGCTGGCTCCGAAGCCCAGTTCCAGAGTCGTGAAGGCCACAGGCCTGCTCCTGTGGAACTGTGAGGATCCTTGGGGTCCGGCACACTAACAGGGTCAACTCTCAAGGGCCTGGTTATAGGCTGGGGCATAGGCTAGACTTTGTGAATCTGTGACAGGTATTTATTACCTCTTGAAAAGAGCACCAAACTTAAACTCCTTGGGCCTGAGGCTCATTTCACTTACACCAGAAAAAAACAGTAGAGTTATGTCACTGTAAAACTGGTGATATATATATATATATATATATATATATATATATATATGTATATATGATGCAGCATTTACTCCCTCAGGAGCTAATTTCCCATGAATTTGAGGCACAGTTATAATAGTGGACAGTTCAAATGGCCAAATCCAGCTCTCAGTCACATTGGTGAAAATGTCAAGTAACTCCCTGAAGTCAATGGAATTAATTGGATTTACACAGGAGTAGGAACGAAGAGTGCAGCTGACAGTCCATAAAGACTTCCAACAGTGTCACAGGAGTGTTCTGGTGGCCTTGAATTTCCGGTTGTACCCATGCCGAGGTGTATTCTAATAGAGTCATACCTTTCTGTGTGCATGTTTGTCATTCCTATTACTGATTTACTACCGCTGGTTCTTCATCATATTAGGGAAAGAGTGTTGTCCAATGAATAGAGAATGGGATTGAGTGTTGCAATTCCTTGGTTCTTCTATTTCGGGATTTGCCACTGATCTGCTGCGATCTTGGGCAAGTTATTTAACATCTCTGTACTATGATTTGCCCATCACTGCTGGATTAATAATTACCTATCTTACAGAGACACTGAGAGGCTTAATTAGTTATCATACGTAAACTGGTATGAGGTCCTCAGATGAAAGATGCAAAATATTTGAGAAGAGACTAATTGCAATGCCCAGGACATCCCAGTGTCCTCTTTCCAGACTGAGCTCCTCTTCAGTCTAGTGTCCAAAATCCAGGTTTGGAAAATGTTGGTTTCCCCCACCCCAACCCATCGCATTCCCCACTTGTGGCACCGAAGATGTTAAAGCAGCAAGACACCTACTAAGGGAGCATTTCCTGCTTTGTGCCAGCTTTCTGAAATCCAGCACAAATATGCTGCTAATGACATCTTTCAGAAATGTAATTAGCCCTCATTCACGGTGAGGTGCATTAGGGAGGATTCAGAGACTCAGAGGAGTGGGCTCCACTGGGTGAGCACACAGGCTTATGCTTTGAACAGCATTGGGGGCGGGGGGGAAGGACAAGGTTCTAATATTACTTAATTACCCCCAAGACATCAGTGGATGTAATTGAGCTTGGAGGGCTAAATGAAGGCTGCATGTGTGATACTGGCAGAGTCTGATGCATTTATAATCACACCACTTTGCAAGGCAAAGTGGGTCCTCGCAGGAGGGGGAAGAAAACGGCCCAGGGAAGAGTCATAAGCCCCCTGAGGATACGCAAGACAACTGTGGCATTTCTTTGAGGAAGACATCCCTCTGTCCACCTTGAGTTTTGCAGCTACAGCTTGACAAATGAGGAATGTGGAAGCAGGAGACAAATCTGGGTTAAGGCACCAATATCAGATTAAAGTTCAGCAAACCGAGTGTGATATAGGTGATAATGGAGCACAGACCAGATGGAATATAAAGTAGCTGCTATACTGCTAGCCTCAGAAAATATCCAGATAGCTGGGAGAAGGGCTGCCTTTAGGCCGATTCCCCCGAATCGGGCCCCGCGCCTAAGAGGGTCCCATGCCCTAAAGAAGAGTGCCTAATTTTTTAATTTTTACTCACCCAGGGCGGTCCGGGTCTTCGCCGGCACTTCGGCAACAGGTCCTTCACTCGCTCCGGGTCTTCGGCGGTGGGTCCTTCAGTGCCCCGGAAGACCCGGAGCAAGTGAAGGACCCGCCACCAAAGTGCCGCCAAAGACCTGGACCGCCGCTGGGTATTCGAATTGGGCCCCGCACTTCCTAAAGCTGGCCCTGGCTGGGAGTGAGGATCACACCCAACCGCCATGCGGTGATATAATTCCCAAAAATACTACTGCCATCACAAGGCAAGAACTGCATCACCATGTTTCCAGGGGCGGCAGGTTTGTATAATTTTTGGTGGTGCCCAGAACAGGTCCAAGTCCCGCCCCCCCCCTTGTAAGCCAATATACAGTAACTCCTCACTTAAAGTCGTCCCGGTTAATGCTGTTTTATTGCTACGTTGCTGATCAATTAGAGCAGTGGCTCTCAAACTTTTTTTTCCATGGACCACTTGAAAATTGCTGAGGGTGTTGGCAGACCACTTAATGATCTTTCCAAATGTTGTTTGTACCGTTAGCTAACCAGGGCCGTCCTTAGCATACGCAGCATACACAGCTGTGTAGGGCACCATGAAATTTGGGGCAGCAGCACTAGCCCCGCGACCAGCCCTATCCCCTGGCTGTCCCCCATCCCCACGGGCTGCGCCCACTGCAAGGGGCAGGGCCGTTCCTAGGGGGGTGTGGGGCCCCAGACAACTCCCTCCACCCCACCTCTTACCCTTCCCCCCTCATTCTACCTCTTCCCCCAGCAACTCCGCACTCACCAGCAGCGGCAGGAAGTGGAGCAGCCCAGCCCCAGCCTGCTCTACTCTGCCAGCTCCCGCGGCTGGGAGCTGGCGGAGTAGAGCTGGCTGGGGCCACATCACTCCACTTCCCGCCGCTGGTGAGTCAGGGGGGAACCTTTCCCTAACCCCCCTTCAGCCCCCCAGCAACACGACTGGGGCCGGGGCAAGGGAAGCGGAGCGGGTTGGGGCCGCGTTGCTCCGCTTCCCGCCGCCGGCGAGTGCGGGGGGCATCCTTTCCCCAACCTCCCCACACTCACTGGAGCGCCGCGGCTGGGAGCTGGCGGAGTAGAGCGGGCTGGGGCCGGGCTGCTCCACTTCCCGCCACTGCCAGTGAGTGCGGCGGGGGGGGGGAAGAGCCCTTCCCCCAAGCCCTCTTCCCCAAGCGACATGGCTGGGGCGTGGCAAGGGAAGCATAGTGGGCTGCTCCCGGCCCCCTACTAATCCCCCGGACCACTCTGGGCCTGTGGGGCCCCCAAAAGTGCCCCCCCACAGCTTCTGCCTCCTAGACTCTGGGCGGGGGAGGCCTGGGACACAACTCATATTTTAATATCAGTAGTCTTAACCTTTCTAATGCAATGGATGTGCCCTCTCTCCCCTGCCGCGGCAGTCCCCGAGCTGGGACTGGGAAGAAGGGGGGTTCTCTCCCTCTCTCCACTGCTGCGGCAGTCCCTGAGCTCGGGCTGGAAAGGAGCTGAAGCTGGGAAGGAAGGGGGTCTCTCCCCAGCAGTCGCAGCCCTGGAGCCTCTTTCTCTGGCCGCCGTAGCCCTGCACGTCCCAAATTCCCCCCATCCCCTCTTCTCACCCCACTTCCCACTCCCAGCTACCCCCATTCCCCCCAAGGCTACCACCTCACATTACATGTATGTCTTCTCCAGGGTCCAGGCACCTAATTAGTGGAGCCACGCCTGCACGGCTCCACTACTTAGGTGAGTGGCCCTTCATGCTCTCATGTGTGGCTGCCCAGGAGTGCACCTTAGAGGGAACTATCCGCGGACCACCTGAATGGAGCTCACGGACCACTGGTGGTCCATGGACCACAGTCTGAGAACCTCTGAATTAGAGAACGTGCTCGTTTAAAGTTGCACTATGCTCCCTTATAGTGTTGCTTGGCAGCCACCTGCTTTGTCCACTGCTTGCAGAACGAGCAGCCCATTGGAGTGCTAGTGGTGGGGGCTTGGAACCAGGGTGGGCTGACAGCCCCCCATCAGCTCCCTTAAGTTCCCTGTGCAGCTGCCACCCAGCAGACTATCAATTGCTGGGTAGTTCAGGTGTCCCTCCCACCCACTGCTGTGTGCTGCTCCTGCCCTCTGCCTTGGAGCTGCTCCCCTGAACCTCCTGCTTGCTGTGCTGGGAGGTGGGGGGCGGAAAGGGGGTGCTGTTGTCAGGGTGTCCCCCTCCCCCCTTCCTGCCCTTCCATCTCCAAAGAGCAGGAGGGACACGATAGGGCTCAGAATGGAGGGAGTGTGTCTCTGTCTCTCTCTGCCATGCTGTCTTCCTCCTTCCTCCCCCCATTCATGCTGCCTTATAGAGTGTGAGGCTGCATTAACAACGTGTTAACCCTTGAGGGCTCAGCTGAGTGCTAGTTCATCATTTAGCAGTGAGGCATTCCCTGGGAAATATCCCACCCTCTGACTCCACCACCTCCATAGGCGCCAACTTTCTCGGGCATCAGTGGGTTCCCACACCCCCCTGCCCCTGGCCCCACCGCAACTCCACCCCATCCCTGCCCGTGGCCCTGCCCCCATTCCAACCCCATCCCCAAAGTTCCCACCCTAACTCCACCTCCTCCCTGACCCTATTGGATCCCTTCCCCAAATCCCCGCCCCGGCCCCGTCTCTTCCCTCAGCACGCCGCGTTCCCCCTCCTCCCCCCCCTGCCCCGCAAATCAACTGTTTCGCGGTGCAAGCGCTGGGAGGGAGGGGGGAGAAGCAGGACGCAGCGGCGCGCTCACGGCGGAGGTGGAGGTGGAGGTGAGCTGGAGCAGGGGGGGCGGGGCCACAGGGAGCTGCTGGTGGGTGCTGAGCACCCACCAATTTTTTTCCATGGGTGCTCCAGCCCCGGAGCACCCATGGAGTTGGTGCCTATGACCACCTCAACCAAGCTTCACAATCATCATTGCTATGTACAGTATTAAATTGTTTGTTTAAAACTTATACTGTGTATATATATATAAAATATAGTCTTTTGTCTGGCAAAAAAAAATTCCCTGGAACCTAACCCCCCTATTTACATTAATTCTTATGGGGAGCCCCCTCCACTTCCCCCCTGCAGCACACTCACCTCGCACCACTGTCACTGCACGTGCCCCTAGGGCCCCTCTCAGGTACAGGAAGCCCCCTCGACTCCCCTGTGATGGGTTCTGCGGGGAGGAGGGGGCTGCCATAACATGTGCGCCTCCTCCCCTACTGCTGCCCCTCACTGTAGCCTCACTGGGGGTGGGGCTGCCCTTTGTCCAGCGTGGGGCAGGAGCAGTGACTGCGGGCGGAGGGCCCCCCTCCCCATGCTGGTGGAGGGTCCCGCTGGAAAATGAAAGGGTCTGAGGCAGAAGGGCAGGCTTAGGGTCAGTCTGCCCTGGCAGTAGTGGTTGGGGGGCACTAGGACCCTGTGGTGGCAGTTGATGCAGGGAGACAGTATCGAGCTGCAGGGGAGACACAGGGACGCTCTGCTCCGGGGCCCTGGGGAGGCGCGAGGGGGCAGCAAGTGGAGGCCGGGGAGACACTCGAGGGAGGCACACAGGGTTGGTAGGCGGGGCCAGGGGAGAGACCCAGCCCTGAACATTGGTTGAGCCAGGCCCCCGGGCCCTGAATATTGCTGGAGCCCAGGCACCATGGGCCCATACAACTCGCCGCCCCTGCATGTTTCTGATGCTGATGCCTATAAGGCATGGAATTTATGGGACTGTAACAACCCAATATGACTACCAATAAAAGCTATCTCACAGAAATGGTGTGAGATTCCTTAATTAATGTTTATAAAGGGCTTTGAGATCCTCACATGAAAGGTGCTATTAGAAGAACTAAGTATTGTAATTCATCACGTGCCCCCCAAAATTAGAGGGTAATGATACTTGGTAGATCTAGAAGGAATTACCAACCATGAGACCAGCAGTTAAGGTTAGGGGGATTGAAACCTTCATGCACTTGCATACACATGGTGGGATATTCAGACATGCCTAAGTGTCTTAGCACTAGTCATTTAGGAGCTTCATCTGGTTGCCTGTATTCTGAGAGTCAAAACAAATACTCTTGCACAATCATTTGCTTCTTTCCTTAATTTTTTGTAAAGACCTATTTAGGTTGTGGTGGGCCACCTTGGAAGTAGGATATACAAGACTGATCCACTGAGCCATTTCAGTGTTCAATCCAGATTACATTTGGGGGGCATCTCCAGGAGTTTGAGCATGAACAGGAATCTGAGTGCAACCTGGCCTTGCTGCTGTACAGCTCTGAATCTCTGAATGCTATGGGGGGTGGGGAGAATCTTCACTGTGGATTAAAGTCTATGAGGATTTAATGACATTATACCCATTAACATTGGGCTCATGTTGCTAAAACCCAGCACTTAAAATCATCCCTTATATCCACAGTATCAAAAGACCAAAGCATACTCACAGAGCCATTCTAGCCTTGATTTATATACTGTACAGAAGGAGACATTAAACTCCAAATGGTTTATGGTAATTAACTCTCATTTAAATATTATAATGGTAACTATTGCTTCCAGTTTTACTCAGCCTGGGAGGGATGGGAGATTTTAAAAGGTTAGTATATTTTCCTGTCTCTCTTGGTCTTCTCATGAAAGTTTTGTTTTAGGCTGTCCCAGAATGAGGATGTTTAATGTCTTAATTGTTTCAGTTCTAATAATTGCTGTGAACCGTCACCACAGGAGAGAAGGTTTTTAAAAAAAATAATGGGAAAATCTGCCTGTGGCACTGACGTATTAGCTGAATACTGCTCCGTTCGGCCTGTTTAAGCACCACAATGGGTGACAAATAGCTATTAACACAGAGCTCCTTGTCACCAGAGAAATGAACACTTTGGAGGCCAGACAGCCTTAGGTGTGAACAAAATACATTATTTTTCACCAATTAATCTTCTTTTTCTCATTTTTCATGACGCTCTAAGGGCTCAGAGCCCTATACTGGGGGCAGTGCAGAGCTGCATTGCCCCTGGAAAGCATGGGGAGGCATTCTGTAGCTTCTGCTATGCAAAGGCAGTGAGCCGTTTGCTACATCCCTTCGTGGTGTGCCATTGGCTTCCCTCTGTTGCCAACCAACTCAGCCAGCTTGTGCAAGGGAGAGGGGCGATAGAATCATTGCCTCACTTCTTCCCAGTCTTTTGGGGTATTGGGCGGGTCCCCCAGGAAGTATAGAAGGAGAAGTCGCTACACTGCCATCCCTTACCCACCAACCCAAGTGAACAGCTTGCAACTGTGGCCCTTTGTGTGTTCCAACATGGGGATGAAAGGCTTATTACAGCCTCCTCCTGCACATCTGTGTAATGGCCAATTATGTTACTTCTGCCTTCCCTTTGGTTGGATTCCATTGTGTGTGTGTGTGTGTGTGTGTGTGTGTGTGTGTGTGTGTGTGTGCGCGCAAGTACATGCACACAACATGTTTAATAATCTCCACAGCAGCCTGTGTGTGTACATAGTATATGAAGTTATGCATTTGTGTAAATCTGTGTGTGAAGTGCATAATATGCACTGCAGGTGGCAGTATTTACATGTCAGGGCCACCATCTTGGCCTGCATACCAAGGATCTGCCGAGCTTGAGCTAAAGAGCCAGACTCTGTAGCTGGGACTGTAACAGACTCACGTCCCATGTGGCTCAGGTATAGAGGGAGATGTGTAACACACTGACCAATGGGTTAAATACTACACACACCACTCACAACTACACCTGGGTATGTGCAGAGCTCTGCATACATACTGTGTGTGTGCAATTTATTTGCTTGTGAATTTATGTTAGCTTGTGTGTGTATGTGAGTATCTGTGTTTCTCTAGGTGTACTTATTTGCTCTTGTGTATGGACTTTGCACGCCAATATGCAATTTGAATGAGAGCAGTTTATAATAATATACAGGACCTTTCATCCTGAAGGATCCTAAAGTGTTATCAGAATATGAATCTGGTGTTTGCTATGGTCCCTTTATTCTGGCTAAGCCAATACAAAGGGATCATATAGCTAGTAGATAACTTTATGCTAGAGAAATTCCCCAGTGGGTATCCCTGCATGACAAAGAGCCAGTGTAGCAACTCTACTCCATCTGCACCAACTCCCTCAGCACAGGGTGCATGGCCAGGGAAAACAAGGCATAGCTGTGTTCCAGCAATTCCTGGATGCTCCAATGGCTCCTAGAGTGGCCCAAAGCAACCCCTGGTCAACCCCAGAATAGATGTGGTACAAAGATAAACCATAGTTCGCCCCTTCCTTTCAGGTTCTGGCTGCAGCCAAGCTCTGCTCAGCATGAGACTCGAGCCCTACCTATTTCATGTTATCCATCTCTAAAATGTAGATGGGATCAATATTACGTATATCATTGTTCAGAGGGAAGTGAAAATAATACAATACATCCAACTGAAATGACAGGATGAGTTGTATGTGCACAGAATATAAATACCGAAGTTGGAGTTTAACTTGACCCATGGCCTGACAACCTTCAGTTAATTTATCTCACACCATGGGATAAAGGCCACAAGTGATTAGGACACTTACATCTCATCTGGAAGAATTTCAAGTGTTGCCTCTGGGTCTGGCATCCAAAACCAACTTCCCCTCCCGCTATATTCCTGGACAAGCAGAGAAACTGTCAGCAGACCCTGAAAACGTGGCTGTACTCCCTATGGCATGTTTCCTACTAACAACATAGCGTTCAAAACCAGCACAGGAGGCTTACTGTTCAGATCACGTGTGGCTTCTTCACTGCATGGCAATGGTCGCACTTAGGCCTTTCAGTTTCACTCTGTTGCTTTGCTCTCTGTCGTAATTTTAGCACATATGGTTTTCCGCAAAGGGACCATCAAGTGACTCCTACGTACGCATGAAAGAACTGCAGCCATTCTAATCCCTTGATGAGAGCCTGTGAGATTTGTGTTTGCATTAAAAAAATTAAAGACTTTCTACTCCAATAGTTCACCCAAAATATGCATACTAAATAGAATGCTACCTAAAAAGTTGAACATAATCTTCATCAGAAAGTAGCAATCACTGAATACATCATGAACAATGACATTGGGGAGGGCATTGTTCTTCTTCTGCCCGACAGACCATGCTGAAACACCTGTTTCTTATCTTGAAACCGTTTGTAACTGTCACCACTGAAATCAGTGCTGAAAAAGTGTCATTAAGGCAAGTTATCCCAATCATCCACCTGTTGAGAAAAACATCCAGGAAAAATAGAGGCAAAGGTAGACCTTGGTTAGCCCATGTGTACATCAAGAATATTCTTATCCATTTATCCACTGGAAAATTACTTGCCATGAGGGAAAACCCCCAGACTACATGCTCGGTACTCTCTTAAATGTTCCCTCCTGGTACAGACATCTTCCAGCTGACACTAAAGACACAGATGGGTGGCTATAGGCAATTTTTAACTGATGAAGTATAGACACTGACACTTTCAATTAATTTTTTTCCTTCTCCTCCTGCAGCTACAACAGCGCAGATCCAACAGAATACTAGCACCTGATTTCTGTCTTCTCCAGCACTGGCACCTCCAGAGGCAGTCTAGCAGAATGTAAGTGTTGATGGCGCTTAGGGTGACTAGCAGGGATTTTTTTTTTTTTTTTTAAATGAAACAAGAGAGACCCACCCATCCCAAAATAGCCTGGTGGTTTGGGCAATTATATGGGATGTGGGAGACATGGGTTCAGGTCTCTGCTCCAAATGAAGCAGAACAGGAATTTGATAGCTTCCTGCACCATAGAAGCTGGCTTTTCACCCCCAGCCCTGCAGGACACACATTGCCCTTCTGAAGACTTTATCCTCCTTACTTAAGCACAGAACGGGCTTGGTTCAGTGTCCTTACTACTTCGGCACATTCCTGTCTTCTGACACCCCTCTTCCCCCCCCCCCCCACATTTCTTTCCCTCCTTCACACCCATGTCTTAGACACACATTGCCCTGGAACAATCCAAAAAATCCCCCCTCTCCCTCACTTAGGCAACCACACTAGAGGAATTATGTCCCTCAGATGACCTTGAAGTAGACATGAAATTTATCCTGAAACTTCAGGAGGCTGAAACATTGCGAAAGGAAAACATTCGGTTCTGTGCTGCATTTCAAGTTTTCCTGATCACCAGAGTAGTGGTCTTGCAAGCAGGAGTTAATCCATTAGTGTGTCTAGCGGGAATATGTGTGTGGTCTCAAGGTCAAGTCTAACATAAGAAAATGGGGAAACAAACAGTGAATCTTAGCCGATATCCACAGATCAAGCTCATGCTTTTTTTTCAGTAACCAATAGCTTCTTTATTTAAAAATTTCTCCCCTCATACCCAGCACATTTCACTGAGAATGACAGTGTGTCCTTGCCAAGTTTCAGATGTCAGGCATTCTGCCTCTGCCCCGGGTCAAAAAATTGTGGTAAGAATGTTTTTAAACGAGGAAAAGGATGGTTTCCAGTCTCTCCATCACCAAACTCAACAACGATCCAAAAAGACTGTTGAAGCTATCAAAACAGAAACACACCTCCAGAGACAAAGAATGAAAAGTTTCATCCCCAAAGGTAAATCCTGTTGTAAAGTGAACATCTGATTTATAATTGGAACTACTTTGCAACCTTAACTGTAGTAGATGTAGTGACCACTGTAGTAATTTTCAGTGAGTTCTTTCTTTACAGATTTTACTCTAACTATTAACAATGAAACTAGTCCACACTTGTACAGCACCTTTCATCTAAAATTCTCACACAATCCTCGTGAAGTAAATAATACAAAGGGGTGCTAGTCCTTGTACAGTTCAGGCTGTAGCTAGCTTCTCGTTTTCCACCCAGTTTTCATTTAGCCCTTCCATCCACAGCTTTACCAGAAACAGACTGATACAAGCACAGCTCATTCCAAGGTCAGATTTTTCTAGAAAGTCACACAGCTCACAGGAGCTTCACTTAAAGGCTTCCATCCTTCACTTTTCATAGATTTGCAAAAAACTTCCTTGCCTCATCACATGCCCAAAACAGATTAATTTAGGGCTTGTCTACCCCAGGGATTTTAGTGCACAATGCAGCTAAACCAGTGCAAATCCCTAGTGGAGATGGGGCTGCATGGATGCAAACTAATTAGAGGCCATATGGCTTACCCCAGTTGAATGCACTCTTGTTTACACTAATGAAGTATGGCTATGCAAGGGGATTGTGCTAGTGCAACAACTCCACTGTAGACAAGGCCATGGAAACATCAATTTTCACTCCTGCAGGTGTGACCAATGAGCACAAATTCCTTTGATAGGTTTTGAGGGCTGCATTATAGGGACTGTGGAGCTTTTGAAGGTGTTACCATGAGAATACAAAACTCGTGTATATTTTGACATGTAAACACGTGTGTATTGAACACATACACAAACACAGCAGTTTCATAGTTTCATAGAACATGCATTAGGACTGGTCAAAAATCTTTTGTCTAAATTGATGTCCTATGGAAAATTAGGTTTTGACACAATGATTTTTTTTCATAAAACATATCTACTTCCTATGGAAAATTTTGAGCTTCCATTGACAAGTTTTGAACCCCAAACTCCCAGTTTTTGACCAGTTTTCACAGGCATCAATCCGATGCACACTTTGTCAAGAGTGCATGGCCCCATGGATGCTTTGCAAAATGTGCAGAGCACAGATGCAGACAGCTACACTGGAGGAAATGGATGGCCAGGAAGCACATCTGTCCAGTGGGAATTGTCTGGGAAGAGTAAAAGAGAGAAAGTCACAAAGGGTTTGGTATGAGAAATAGGAGGGAAGAAGCGACAAGTAGAGGTTGAAGGATGTCTAGGAAAGAAGGAGTCCATGCCTGAGCAACTTGCAATTGTCTTTAGGGGCTCCTGTCTCTCAGAAATTCATAAGCCTAAGAGAAAATCTTTGTTAGTCTGGAGTTAAAAATGAAAGAATCTGTCACTTTCTTAATTTAAAAAAACTTTAAGCGAACATAGGACTTGGTAGTTTTCTCAGAAAACAAAAATGTTAGAAAGCCTTGAAATTGCAGATTAGGGTTCCACTTTTCAGAAACACACAAACCATTCATGCAGGTAATGTAACCCAAACAACCTTAACTCTGCCTCATATAGCACCATTCTATGAACAACCAGAAGCTCTGAGACAGTCTTATCTATCCACAAACACCCCTAGGAAAAAGGCCTGCAGAATGTTACAGGAAATCAACCAATAGGCTTCTATAGAAATTAAAGTGGCATCTAGAGAAATTATTCTAAGAAATAATTCTATTTAATAGAGAGAGTTTTTTTAATATGCCATCCTATAGAATTTAATACAAAATACATACCTCAATTATAAAATTCTATAGGTTGATCTAAACATTCCATAGAAAATATATCACTATTAAATTATAAAAAGCGTTCTCAAAAAAGTTTCATAAAAGATCACTGAAACGTGCACACACTTTTTTTTAGCAGCCCTGGCCCAACTTTTGAGTGCAAGTTGGCTCAATTTTAAGTAAAATGGGAGCCCAATTTATGGTTTTACATCAAAACAATGTAAAATTCACAGCAGTGAGATTTTAGGGCTTGAAATTCAAAGCAAAACTCAAGGAATGAGAATCAAAGGAAACAGCCATGCAAGCCTCTAAGGGGTAAATCCCCCAAGTTTTGCATAGTGCTAGTGGTGACACCTACTGGTTCTCTGTGTATGGCTTACTTCTGTGATCTATTTTTCAGGACTTCCCACAAAACATCACCGCTGGGCTGAGGCTGCAAATCAGAACAACAAACAGTAGATGGACAGAAGGTTGTTTTTAAAAAAAGGAATTAAAAAAAGCCCTTTCCATGGAATGTGTTCTGTCTTCCCCACTGCTGTACTGACCTGCATCTTCTGTCTTATAGTCAGTCGCCTAGAACGGTGTTGTGCCTGTTACCACGGATTGAGGGCTGCGCCATAGCGAACTCCAACCAGATGGTCTGGACACGCCTGAGCTGAAGAAATCTTTTGTAATAAAATGACTATCCCAGAATTAACTTTAAAAAAAGCACTTAATACCTGTATTGGAAAACGTGCCTTCATAGCAGCCAGTCAGCAGCAGGGCCATGAACACTCACACTCTCCACACACAAATATCACTGAAGGGTTTCTTTTCTTACAATGTATAGTGTCACAGTGATCATTAAGATGCTTTTTGGAACTTCTCCAACCTCTGGGCAAAAATAAAGAGCAGCCAAACCTTGTCTCAATTTACCTTCTGAGAAGCCTGAAAAGGCAAAGCTTATCTGTCTATCTAATTGCATATCTCCCTCCCCCGACCACCATAGTATCTGTTTGTAATTGAAATGAATGTGATAGGCTTGACCTACTCTCTAGTGACTATTTGTGCATAGTGGGGAAAAATAATACTGCACAACTGGACATGACTGCCCAGGAGACCCACAATAGCACTAGTTAGGACTAAGGCATACTGGCAAAGTTATGAATCTAGGAGTGGAATAGCAGTGGGTCCTTCAGGTGTATAGACAGCTCTGTGGAGAAGTCTCTGGACCAGAAGAGCAAAGAGTGACCCAAGTCATGGTAGATACGCAAAGGATAGAGGCGGGATAGCCCAAATGAAACCTTGACAGTGCTGCACATGCACATGGGATAAGCTTGCACAATGTCTGCTTGCACTCTAGCTGATTCTATGAGCCTAGGATGACCAGACGTCCCGATAAAATCGGGACCGTCCCAATATTTAGGTGTTTGTCCCGCAGCAGCACTTGGTTTTTTTGTTTTTTGTTTTGCTCTGCCGGCGGACACTCCCTTCCCCCTCATGTGTCCCGATATTTTCTTCCTCTCATCTGGTCACCCTATATGAGCCCTTTGCTTTTATAAGCACTGAGAGCCCTAGCTCTCCATTGCTTTGCCCCTGTGTATTCATCTGAATTAGAGTGCAAAGTGGGTGTAAAATGCAACCACGAGGAATGGGTAGTGCTTTATATCCTCTCTCCACTCCCTTTACCCAGATGTAAGTGACTACACAAGATGCAAACATTGGGGAATAAGGCCCTATCTCACCCATTTTTCTAAAGGAAAAGAAAAAGCTAACAACAAGACACAGACTTTTGCAATGTGAATGGGAAAAGTAGTGTAGTATCCTGGCTAGCTACTGAAGATGTTGTCTAGGTAAGAGAAATTAGCCCTGCCCCTCTGTGCTACTGCCTGGGCCAGCGCTGTATTAGTCTAAAAATGCCTTTCAGATGGAAAAATCTTTCAACCTAAGGCAGAGGGAAATCTCCCTATACTCCATCTTGTCCTTGATAGCCTTCTCAGTTGATGGAGGAGAGAGGGAAAGGCCCATGGACAGTAATTGCTATATAGGGGGCAATTCTGACAGCTTTTACTATCTGGGTACCCAGACGTAAAATGAATGCCTGCAATATTTATTATCACTTATAATAAGTAGCCTGATTTGTCAAATGGAGACAGATTCAAACATGGCAGTTAGGAGGGAAATGCTGCACATTATTTATCAGTGTCACAGATCCTAGTGAGCACCCCTTCATTGCCACCGGCTAGGACTTCTGGGAGAGGAATCCAAGCCCCTGCACTCTGGATTCTCAAGTTGTTTCAAGCTCTAAGAGCTTGAATGGAGTCCAGCCACTGTCGGCAGACAGGATACTGGGCTAGATGGACCTTTGGTCTGATCCAGTAGGGCTGTTCTTATGTTCACTGCTCTCAATTGTGGTGTCCCTAGACACACTTTCAGAGTGCAGACTTCTATCCAGCACCCCCTCAAAGAGTTGGAACCCTCAGTCCAGCTGTCCAGCCCCTGCAGGCGCAGAGCACAGACCACACAAAATAATAAAACACACTCGCTAGCTCATCCTTGGGAGACCTTGGGGATTAGCTGTGTTCCCTCAGTCAGTCATGCAGGCAGGCCAGCATGGTCCTCCACCCCCTTACTACCCTGTCCCTGCATAGGGTGACCAGCTAGCACGTGTGAAAAATCGGGACAGAGGGTGGGGTTGTCATAGGAGCATATATAAAAATAGCCCCAAATATTGGGACTGTCCCTATAAAATCGGGACATCTGGTCACTCTACCCCTGCAGCAACATCCCTCATCTTAATCTGGTGCAAAATGCCTGTCCCTGTTCCCCTCTGTGAGTCCCTTTATAGATCCTGCACTGGGTCAACTGATTCTTTTGTTCTGCTCCTGGTAACTTTCCAATACTCTCAAGCTCCCCATCCCTTCAGATGAGAGGAGGAAGTGTCTTCACTCACTGTTGTCTCTGGCCTGGCAGAGACATGACACAACCCTGCTAGCGCATTGGGGGGTTGGGGGGGGGGTTCACATACATATAGGCTTTCTATGACAGTCATTTCATGATACAATTTCATAAAATCATCCACAATTCAGAAGAGGTACAGACAGAACCTCCATTTCACCCCAAACAGCTCTCCAGATGCTGCTTCCCAAGCACCACACAAACCAGAGAAGATTTTATTTACCGTATTTTAGGTTTCTGATTATTGCTGCTCAAATGGCCCTTGGTACTTAGAGGCAAAAACTATGGTACCATAAGCTGGGCTGTCCCAGTGGTTTGGTCCCAGTGTAGTGCGTTGCCATGCAAAGGATCTGAGTTTAGTTCCTAGCTCTCTGGGTTGGCACAAAGTAGAAGTGCTGCAGCAGAAATAAGAACCTGGGGTGGGAAAAGAATGCCTCTTTGCTGCCCTTTTCTGTAACACTGACAGACATCACTACCGGGGGACCCCTGTGCAGGGGGACAGAGTCTTTATAACAAGGGAGCAGAGGGAGAAGTGTCCTGAGGTAAAATTTCCAAGTGAGAAGCTTCGTGGTGGCAGCAGGTAACTGATACCTGGTCATAGGAAACCCAGGGTTGTGACAGAAGACAGTGGAGCTACCCCAATTTAGAGGAGAATCAGGCCTCTTGTTTTTATACCTGTCTGTGAAGAACCTAGCGGGCTGTAAGTGCTTATATGACTGTGGTGAAGAAATGACACAGAGGAGTGCTTGGAAGAGACTGTGTCTCAATCACATGACATGGGTCAGAGTTACAAAGTAAACCCAACTAAAACCTCTCCAGCGCATCATTAGAGATCTACAACCTATCCTGAAAGATGATCCTTTACTCTCACAGATCTTGGGAGACAGACCTGTCCTTGCTTACAGACAACCCCCCAACCTAAAGCAAATACTCACCAGCAACCACACAGCACTGAACAAAAACACTGACCCAGGAACCTATCCTTGTAACAAAGCCCGATGCCAACTCTGTCCACATATCTATTCAAGTGACACCATCATAGGGCCTAATCACATCAGCCATACCATCAGGGGCTCGTTCACCTGCACATCTACCAATGTGATATATGCCATCATGTGCCAACAATGCCCCTCTGCCATGTACATTGGCCAAACCGGACAGTCTCTACGCAAAAGAATTAATGGACACAAATCTGACATCAGGAATCATAATACTCAAAAACCAGTGGGAGAACACTTTAACCTGTCTGGCCATTCTATGACAGACCTGCGGGTGGCTATCTTAAAACAGAAAAACTTCAAAAACAGACTCCAACGAGAGACTGCTGAGCTGGAATTGATATGCAAACTAGACACAATCAACTCAGGGCTAAATAGGGATTGGGAATGGCTGAGCCATTACAAACATTGAATCTATCTCCCCTTGTAAGTATTCTCACACTTGCTTCTTATCAAACTGTCTGTACTTGGCTACCTTGATTATCACTTCAAAAGTTTTTTTTCTCTTACTTAATTGGCCTCTCAGAGTTGGTAAGACAACTCCCACCTGTTCATGCTCTCTGTATGTGTGTATATATATCTCCTCGATATTTGTTTCACTCAATATGCATCCGAAGAAGTGGGTTGTAGCCCACGAAAGCTTATGCTCTAATAAATTTGTTAGTCTCTAAGGTGCCACAAGTACTCCTGTTCTTTTTTTAGAGTTACAAAGGTTTACTTTACCCAGCAGTTAAAGTAAATTGAAACAGAAGGGGGAGCTCGCATTGCACCAGCCAGGGAGGAGGGAGCTGGGGAGGAGCACTGCTCTCCCAGCTCAGGGACAGGATGTGGTGCTCCCCTCTCCTTTGAGGACAAGAATGGGAAACTATACTTCTCTTGCTGTAGCCCCTGGTTAAATCCCACCCCATATCTGCACTGCTACCCAGTGGCAGCTGTTACATGTTCCTTTTGTTTCTTTTAAATCAAATAAATAATTAGAGTTGGTTAGAGACTCTGGAGGAAAATGAAGCATCAACAAGAAAATGAAACAAACATATTTGCCATTTCTTTCACTTCTTTCCCCCCCCCCCCCATCATTTTCTAACAATTTCTTGAAATAAAATGTAACTAATATAGCAAATTAATAAAGAATTCCAAGACATCTCGGGTGACTATCCGGTTAGGTGACTTGTATTCCCTTAACAGATGAGTGGATTATTTTGTTTTGTATCACACATCTGTCAGTAACTACTATCTCTGAACACCATCAGTGGCTTCCTGAGCCTATGGCCATTTCTTGTTATCAAAATTGTTCCTTCTGCAGTTGCACATTCCAGTACTGAGGAGGATCTGCCACCTGAAGTCTGTATTTTCTGCTCTTGGTGTAGTTCATCATCACTGACTGGGTGGGTATGTGTCAGCCCATGTGCACCAGTAGTAACATTCTGAATAACCTCACGAAACAGACAGCCAATGTCCTTGGTTTTGTTTAGACATCTTCTGTTTCTCCTGTAGGGTTGACCCTCAGGGCTGGTGATAACTTTGCTGGGAATTGCATAGTCTCTGAAATGGTGATCATAACAACACATTCAGTTATTTCACTCCTTGCTAAAATTCATTTGAGAAGCAGTTTTCACTGGCCCGGCAAACATCCAGTTTTCTTTTTGAAAGTCAAATCCATTTCTTGTAATAACTGTACTCTGCATTGATTATCAATTATACCACAAATAATTGGCTCTCTAATTAGTCTAACTGTCCATATCCACATGACTTAACCACATAGGTCTGTGAGATAATGGTCAGTAGTGATACCAGTCAGCTCTGTGTTCTTGGAGAACCAAGGTGCAGTATTCAGCCTGACTCATGAAAGACACACACTCCCTCCCCCCAGCCTCTGCTTAAACAAAACCCATCAGAGGAAAAGGAAACTTGCAGAGAGCAGTGAAGGGCGTTGGGAGACACACCTAGACCCCTCCTGACAAGGGTGACAAGATTAAGACATCTCTATTAGCATACAGAATGAAGAACAGAGACAACTCCCCTAGCCTCATCTGCATGAAAGATGGGACAGGAAGACATCTTAATTTATATACAGACTGGAGAACAGAGAACCGCACTGAACTCTGGAACCAGAAAAAGCAGGGAAGCACTGCATCATGGGAATCTCTGCTCCAGATGTTAATGAATCTACGCCTGCACACACCCAGCTCAGCAGTTATCAGACCAATTCTAGTAATGAATCCTTAATTGATATCCAAATACTGAAGCAGCCTAGTTGCATTGTGAGCTCCCTGGAAGAAAACACCACCCATAGCCAAGAGTGCTCAGATCCTATTGTCTAGCCTAAAGAAAACCCTTGAGTCATCAGCTTACCTATAAACAAATCTAGTGTTCTCCCTTGAACCATTGTATTTTCTCTACAAAAATCCCTACTCAACCTCTAGTCAGGGTTCTGATGCTTAGATCCAAACTATGCATCAGTTCCACTGGGATTCCATCTTCTCCTGACTAATCGTGCTGGGGGCTCTGCCTGTCTCCAGCACTCAGGATCCTGAGCTACCATCATCACCTGGGAACCCCGACCAGTTCAAGCCTCATGGAGTGGGTGAGATCCCCCCTCTTTCTCTGTCTCTGTTTTCCTTTCTACCTAAGGTATTAACCTTTAATAATGTATGTTATGTTGGTTTAGCCCTCCTTGTGTAGTTATCACTATTATTCAATAAAAAACATTTATGGTTAAGTTGGTTGCTTCTCTCTCTCTTGCTAAACTTTACTCTTTTGTGTTTTTAGCTTCCCCCATTCACTCTACAGCAACGCTTCTTTTACCTAAGCTAAAGATCCCTGCAGCGCCCAAAATACAGTGGGGTTTGCTCATCAAGTAGGTTACTGCCAGTACAATTGTGATGTGAGAGTGGGGATAGGGACGTGCTGAATCTGGGACGCATAAGGGTAACAGCTTGAAAGTGCTGCTTGACCCAGTCCATGGAGCCCAGGGGCATATAAGGAGAGGCAGCTTGAAAGTGCTGCTCAATCCAGCCCAGTGAGTCCAGAGACATATAAGGGGTCAGCTTGACAGTGCTGATTGACCTGGTCCGCTCAGACTTGCTCTGTTAATGTATGTGTGGGTGTGGGTGTTCATCCGGTTCTGGGGCTGGAGAAACCCAGGCCTAGGGAACCTAGATCGTGCAGGATAGCTCCATTGGGAGGAGACTTGCAGAAGGGAGAAGTAGAGCTCCATATGAAAACACAAGTGACACAAGCAGTACATTGATAGAATTACAGAATCCCCTTCCCCAGAAGAGTAACCCGAATAAATGAGCATACCCCAAAGTAACGGGCAAATCTGGTAACAGCAGTCTCACCTGGCAGCTTGTTTCTTGTAAAAAAATTTTTTGCCTTCCTAAGGGTCATTGTAGTGTTGATCACAATATTCTTGTAATGTAATGAATTTCTCTAGCACTATGCACTGTCCTCCATTCCCACTGGCATGAATTGTAAGTCCGTGGTGCCTGTGGACCTGCCATTAGAAAGATTTCACCCTCTTTGATTTTCCCCCAGTACCACTGGCTTCCAGGAAATCTGGAAGTGCTGCAACAACCACTTCCTTCCAGTCACTGCCAGATGTCCTTCTGGAGCATATGACTCAGGTGGCTTTATTTGCTCCTGTTCAGTTTACTTCTGACATTATTTCCTGTCCTCAGCCACTTGACACCAGTCAAGTCACATGGCGGGGTCAACATCCCTTTACTCTTTACAGTTATTATTTAAGTCCTTCTTGCCCCCTTTATTTCTTCTGCCAGGTTTATGTGTCCTGGCGACCTCATTTCTGCCTGTAGAGGATAATGTTCTTCCAAAGCTGCTACAGAAATCCCCATGCACCACAGCTCTACTCCAGATTCAGTTAACAAGCTTGTCATTTATTATTTGCCATTAACACCTATTGCATTAACTCCAGAACCAATCATCTGGATGTGCCCCCACTTTTTCAAGGCTCATAAAGTCTCACTTCATATCCCAGTTCAGGCTTCTTTTTCATAAGCCACGGAATCCAATGTTCTCCCAATCTGATCCCTTTGCTACCCTCTCAACAGCCCAGTTCTCCACCATCCCTGATGGACCAGTCTCTGGAATCTCGGTTGGGGAGACCTTTCTTGGCAACTTCAGCAAGCCAGGACTGAACCAGCTCCATCTGGGAAGGCTCCACACAACTGACTTTCAAACCAACATTCCAGGGTGGCCCGTAGATGCCCAAAGGGCCCTCAGAGGCCTTAGGACACAAACCACTATCTAACTGCCACCTACATATTTTACCTCCCACATACCTTGTACTTGTAATAATATAAATGCAACACATACCCTAACATTCTCCACAGCTTCATTCCTTGATATACACATGAAGGTTGAGAGTCATTCCAAGATCCCAGGTCCATACAATCTAGACCCTGATCTTGCACTGAGAACCATGCAGGCGAGGCCCCTACACTATGCAGAGCCCTACAGAGGATCAGGGCCTAAAAAGCCAACATACAGATGAATGTGAGCAAGGATCTGTAATGGGAGTGTAGTTAAATAGTGAGGGGTTTGCTTGCCTGTGGTTCCTTGGGCTATGGCTGGCTTTTTTATTTTATTTTCTAGGAGTTTCAGCTGGTTAGCACTTCTCTGTCCATCTAGGTACTTATACGGCCCTCATCCCCATAGCATCTGAGCACAAGCATTAATGGATTTTATCCAAACAACACCCCCGTGAGGTAGGGGAATATTATCCCCATTGTACAGTTGGGGAACAGAGCCACACAGCAGATTAATTGACTTGCCCAAGATCACACAGGAAGTCTGTGGCAGAGGCAGGAATTTACACCAAGTTTCTAGTGCCCTACTCATTAGACAAACCTTCTGCGTGGTGATGGCTAGGCTTTTTGGAAGGCATGCATTTTCAGGAGGGAGTTGAATGAGAAGTGGGTTGAAGCATGGCAGAGTCAGGGCCAGGTCTCCGACACAGGAGGCTGAATGGTAATAAGTACAAAGATCAGAGTGGGAGAAAGACACTAAGGGGCAGGTACCATAGTGGTGCAGAGCAGAAGGAGCAAGGAATCAAAAAGAGTCAAGAGCGGGAAGGTGGTAGGCAGGGATTATCTGGGAAATAACAGCTTTGGAGCCTGCAATA
>NW_020664446.1:41661815-41682279 GCF_002925995.2 Terrapene triunguis | reverse complement strand
TCCAGACCAGTGATTCTAGAACTCTATTTTGACTGATAACCAAAAATTGGATATGAAAGGGCACAGCCACTAGAGTTGGATCGGAGAACAGTAAATAGAAATGTTGATAACAATGCAACCTTAGTAGGTTGTGAATTCACTCTCTTTGCAGTGTAATCCTCACACTTTACCTACTCTGCCACATGATCTCACATTACCAGCTGTGGGAATTCACAGGTATTAAATTAGCTGCAGCAGGTTTCCCTGTTATTCCATGAATACAACAGAAACATATCAAGAGTTGCTCTGTGTGTGTACGAGCTTCCTTAGTTGTAACTGCCAAGCCATTCAATCCAGATCTTAAGCTTGGATCACCCTCTCAGTGAAATCAGGGGGTGAACCCTTGCCACCCTTTCTATGGGCAGGGAGGTCCCTAAACGCAGCAGAGCTATGGGGATCTGCTGTGTAGATAGTGAAGCAGGCTGCAGACAGGGCCGGCTCTAGGATTTTTGCCGCCCCAAGCAAAAAAAATAAATAAAAAAAAATAGGTGTCCGGAATGCCACCCCTGAAATTGTGCCGCCCCAAGCACGTGCTTGGTTTGCTGGTGCCTAGAGCCGGCCCTGGCTACAGAGATGCCCCACTGGGGGACTCTACTCCCCTGCAATATGTGGAGCAATGTTCTGCTGTGGCTCCCTTCATAGCAATGTGGAGAGACTGGGAGTGATGCAGGGAAGGGCAAAAGCATGGGCAGTAAGTACACAATTACAGAAAAGGAGGACATGGGCCACTTCTGTAGCTCAGCCCCATGGAAAATTCTGTGCAAAGCAAGTTCCTCTGGGATTTGTGCTGGGGCGGAGGAGCTGGCCCCCAGTGCTCACAGTTATAGAGACATTATACTGATATCTTGATAGTCATAGCACATACTTTTAACAGTAAAGTTATGAAATTGGCTAATGGTGTGGTAATACTCACAATAGGTAGCACTGATGAGAACCAATGTGGACAGGCACTGTACAAGATTCCCTCCAACCCCTAGATCAGTCCCAACCTGCAGCACCACCTTCTTCTGTTCCAGGACTGGGCCCACATGCAGCTTTGCCAGTGCCTCTCATTCCTAACCTATAGCATTTACTGCTATATCAATATGATGTCTTTTCTAAGTAGAGGCTGCTAACAGCATAGTGTTTTTGTAATGGATGCAAAGAATCATAAGGATCTAAGCAGAGGCCCCAAATTCATTGCACTTGTGATCTAAGCCAGGTTTGAAGGACCCCAAGCCTGCAAATTCATGTTAGCCCAATGCACCACCCAATTTCAGTAGCAGCGAGATCTAATTGGTTCCAAATGTGGGTTTGGTGAGCATTTTGCACACAAAATTCCTCTGCCTGCTTAGAGCTTTTTCAAATCCATACATTTGTATTAAATGGGCTTTTAGAAATTTGCTGGCACTTTTCCAGCTCTGACAGCCCTGTTTTTATTTCAATTGCCTTTAAGCCACTTTGTGAGATTTTCATATATAAATATGGAAATATGCAGAAGTCCTCAGCTTTACAGGATCCAACACCATAGTGAAAATGTATCCCAAATGATCTTGCCTCATTCATTTCCCCCCGTTCCTATTCTTTGCTCAACAGCAACCCCTTCTGGTGTATGAAGAGCAGTATTCATACCCTCTCAACTGTCCCTCATACTACTTCCATCTGTCATTTTAGTCCCCAGTTTCCCTCTTCCAAATGAACTTAGGGCTTGCCTACTGTTTATGACTTTATGCAAAAAACATATATTAATAGAATTAATACTTCACCCATTTAAGCCCCTCCCTCTACTGTTCATTGCACACATTAGGGGGCAGTGTCAGGTATCACCTGTTCATCCCTTGGACCCTGAAAGCTTTGTCTGTATTGTTGTACTCCAAAAATGACTCATCTCTGGTCAACCTTTCCAGCAGCTTTCTGACTGCAATATAGGACACTAAGGGTGGCTGCAGGGGTTACAATCCTCCATGAACCCCCCGAGAAAAAAAGTGTACTGACCAATTTTCTTGTTTTAAAATAACATTCAGTTTAACACAGACAGGAACATTTTCAACAGTAATCTCTAAAATTGTTGGCATAATTTATGCGCCTACATTCTGCACACATAAAACACCACCACATGTGGTGATTGGCCAGACCTGGCACATGCAAATTAAGTTTGTGTGTACAAATCCGTGTCTTCGCTCAGGCACAAATATCCCTCCCCTTTCCTTGTCATTTTAAATGCTGGGTGAAGTCCCTTGAAATTCTATATATGTGTCAAATTCATTCCTGATGCAACTCAGTTGATTATTTTAGATATTCCGTAAACTAACTAGTTTAGTCAACAGCCATATTTGATATTCTCTATTGTAAATATAGATGTGTTCTGAACTGAGAAGTTCAGATCTACAGCTGGACTTTCTTAAAATTAGCTCAGAAATGAGGTTTTGGCTTGGACCACACTAGACTAACATTTTAGCAAATCTATAATTAGACATATGGGCATTGATTTTTCACTAAGGTTCCCATCCGATTCCCATTCAAGTCAATCTGAGTTTATTTATTGATTTCAGAGGGAGTAGATAGGTAGATAGAGTGTGTGTCACAGCCCTAGAAAAGCTCTCCCTGCTGGATGTGCACCAGGCTGCTGTGTTTGGGCCCCACACACTGGGCCTGAGGGCTTTTAGGCTTCCCAAGACTGAGCAGAGCCCAGGCACTGCCTCTGTCTTTGGGTTTCTAAGCACGCTCCAGGATGCAGCTCCTCTGTGTAGCGCTCCCTTCTGAGAGCTGAAATCCCACAGTCCAACTGAGTAGGCCACAAGACTAGTGCTGGCTCCCTCAGAATCCCCAGTAGCTTACACGTACCCTTTCCCAGAGCTCTGCGCGTGTAAGCACTGCTTTACTTCTCCCTGGGCAGATGATGGTTTAAGCACATAACAAACAGGCTTTGCAAAAGGAATTCTAAAGCAATTACTTTAGATAGCACAAAAGATATACAGAGCCAGACAAAATAATAAAACACCTACATGCATTTCACCACCTCAGTTTCCTCACCACTCAAATGCTCTTTGGGCTCAGGTCAGTCTTTTAGAGAGTCCAGAATCTTTCCTCTTCTCCTGCTCTCTTGCACATGGTGTCTCCTCTCACTCCTGGAGTCAGTTTTCTGCTTCTGGTCTCTCCTCCCGCTCTCCAAAATGGCCAGGGAAATAACCTCCCTTTTATAACCTCCAGTCTCCTTTGTCAGGTGACCCCCTCATTAGCTTTGTCAAGTGTTCAAAATCCTCCCTCCACACACACACCCTAGTGGGCTGTTCCTTAGTTACAAGCTCACCTGGGCAGCTTGGTTCTTCTGGGTGGTAGCTAAATCTTTGTCCAAGGGTGCTTCTGTGTGAACAAAGGACCATCAAGCTTTAACGGTCGTCCACTGTTAGCCCCGTTTCACTGCCACTTGGAACTCCAGTCCACCATGGAGGTAAAAAGTCAGAGGAGGCAGACAAGCCCCACATTCAACATGGAGTTTGCAGTCTGATCGATATATATACACAGAGAACTCATGATCTCAAACACAATTCATAAGTTCACAGACAGATTTCCCAAATTGTCACAGTGTGCAGGGCCAGCTCCAGGCACCAGCCTACCAAGCAGGTGCTTGGGGCGGTACCTGGAGGGGGGCGGCGCTCAGGGTTGGGTTTTTTTTTTTTAAACATACTGGGGCTGTTGGGGCGCCCGGCGGTGATCCGGCCCGAGTGCAGGGACGTGACTGGGCTCCCCGCCCTCCCCGCGGTGCTCCGGCTGCCGGGGAGAGCGGGGCCACGGCCGGGCTCGCCGTCCTCCCCCCCGGTGCTCCAGCCGGCGGGCCGCGGCCGGGCTCGCTGCCCTCCTCCCGGCGCTCCGGCCGGGCTCGCCGCCCTCCCCACGGCGCTCCGGCCGGCGGGGGAGAGCGGGGCCATGGCCGGGCTAGGCACCCTCCCCTGCCGTGCTCCCCGCCGGGGGGCAGGGGGCGGTGGGAAGCTTTTTTGACTGGGGTGGCAAAAAAGCCAGAGCCAGCCCTGACAGTGTGTATGTGTGTTGTTGGGGGGGCGGGGAATGAAGAGGGCATGGATGGGATAAGGTATGTTTTCTATTTCCCTCCACTTTCCCTGTCTTCTCTGCTGTAAACTGAAACAGCACCAGGAGAGGAATAAGTGAGAATGAAAGTGAAGCTAGAGGTGTGATCAAAGCTAAAGCAAGCCAAAGCCATATTCTTCTTCCTGCCCAACACTGGCAAAGAGAAATTCTGAGCATTGGTCTTTGGGGACAGGTTCAGCATGCCCTGCAGGGACTTCAGAGCATGGAGGTGACTCCCAATGATGTTAGTGAACTAAAGCCCTTCAGGGGCTCTTGGACAAATTTCCTCTCTCTCTTTAAACCACACTTTACCTACCACTGTGTCAGGGTTCCCTCCCCACTCTGAACTTTAGGGTACAGACGTGTGGACCCGCATGAAGACCCTCTAAGCTTATTTCTACCAGCTTAGGTTAAAAACTCCCCTATTCCTTGGATTAAGCAATGCTGCCACCACCAAGTGATTTAAACAAACATTTAGGGAGGGCCACTTGGAGCCCTACCTTCCCCAAATATTCCCCCAAGCCCCTACACCCCCTTTCCTGGGGAGGCTTGAGAATATATCCTCACCAACTGGTACAGGTGAACACAGACCCAAACCCTTGAAGCTTAAAACGATGAAAAAATCAATCAGGTTCTTAAAAGAAGAAGTGTAATTAAAGAAAAGGTAAAAGAATTACCTCTGTAAGATCGGGATGGTAAGTACTTTACAGAATAACAAAAGACTCAAGAACACAGAGGATCTCCCCTCTAGGCAAAACCTTAAAATTTCAAAACCAGGTATAAACCTCCCTCTTAGACAAAGGAAATCACAAGCCAAAATAAAAGTAAGCTAACGCATTCCTTCGCTAGTACTTACTAATACTAATGGAGTTGGATTGCTTGCTTTCTTGATCTGTCTCCAGCAAGCACACAGAACAGATAAAACAAAGCCTCTCTCCCCCCCAAGATTTGAAAGTATCTTGGTCCCCTTATTGGTCCTTTTGGTCAGGTGCCAGCTAGGTTACCTGAGCTTTTTAACCCTTTACTGGTAAAAGGATTTTGTGCCTCCGGCCAGGAGGGATTTTATAGTACTGTATACAAAAGGTTGTTACCATTCCCTTTATATTTATAACACACTGTAAAACAAAAAGCAAAACTACAGGAAACACACCATCTTTCAAGTCCCAAACCACCTTCTCCTGCCAAACTAGCAGCAACCTTGGTGCTATCTTCAGTCACCCCATGGAGTGACCGAGTGATAGCAGATACACAGCTTGCCAGAGATTTGACTATGCTGAATTTACCCTTCTTCCTGGGCACCAAACAGCGACAGTAATGGGTAACACGTATCAGCCAGCCAGATTGCAGCATTCTGCTGGGATTCCTCAGGCCTATTCTCAAAGCCTCCTGGAGCGCTGCCGCTGTTTTTAAAGTTATCGGGATGGTTTCACATTTCCCCCTGCTTTTCACTGTGTGGGTTAGAGTTCCTCAAGCGTGAAGGTGGAACTCAGCTGTCATACACAGAGACAGTGGGGAGGCAGCTTTGCTTTCTGAAGCCCAATCTTACCAGGGATGAGCTGGCCTCTGCAATACCAGTGACAGCAGCACCTTTTAAAAACTAACTTCTATTTATTTTCCTTTACAAAAAATAACTGTTAAAAGCAGAAACTTGTGGTGATGCTGTGGAGGGGAGAAGAAACAACTCAGAAACGATCCCACTGACAAATCTCTTTCCTTGGGGGGAGCTATGGGGCTAAATGAATATAAAATAATAGTGCCAACTGTTACATAGTGCTTTTCATCCATTGATCTCAAAGTGCTTTACAAAGGAGGCTAGTAGAAATTATCCCCATTTTACAGATGGGGAAATGAGGCTCAGGCAGGGGCATGACTTGCCCAAGGTCACCCAACAAACCAGTGGCAGAGCCAGGATAGAGCCCAATCTCTTGTGTCCAATCCAGTGCTTAGGACTGCTCCAGCAGGGATGTACTGAGGGGCAGAAAGGGGCAAAAGGAGCTCCTTCCCCATCTAGTTCTCCTATGCAGGAGGCGGCCATATTCCTGCAGCCAGCATTCCCCAAGGGTCAGTGGGGAAGGATGCTAGGAGGGGGCGTGTCAGCTGACTTGAAGGCATGGGCAGCACAAGAGGGCAGCACTGCAGGATGGGCAAGTGACACCTTTTCTTAAGGTGTAGCAAGGCCTCTGGTGAGCAACCCCCCAACGAGCATTCCCTAAGGGCTGCATCGACTTGCATTACCTGGCCATGCAGGAGCACAAGGGGCCATAAGAATCCCATTTACATCTCAGCATGGGCTACCCAGCCCTTTTGTCCAGGCACACAGGAGAAGGTAGGCACCATCCCTTCACACACACCTCGCTTTCCTCCTCCCCGCGCAGCTGGGCAGGGAGGGATAAGGAATGTGTGGGACTTTGGCTCTGCCCCTCGGCATGCTAACCAGCACAGCTGAGCCCAGGTTTCTGTGTGGGAGAGGATGTTGTAAGTTGTTGCTGCTGGCCTCTTGGAGAGCAAGGGGAGAGCAGGGAGGGAACCATGTCTCAGGGCCGGTCTCTGAGGCACAATGCATCTGGACATCACTCCTTGCTCCGGGCTAGGGCTAAAGGCACGGTGTAGTCCTGTAGCATTATACCTTTTCTTGCTTTTTGCATCATGACCCCAGTTACCAGTGCTCAGACAGTGCATAAAATCCTAGGCAGTTCTTCTCTGTGGTCCAGGACTTTGGAACAACTGCAGTAGAGACTGTGCTTGAAGATTCAGTTCTGGAGAGTTACACAAGACACATCACTGTATCATTGGGAAGGGAAACCAGGGCACTAGTTAGTTTCATGCAGATCTCCAGCAAAACTGGAGCAATTAAATGAAGTTGAAAGTTCTTCACCTTAATATTGAGAGTTTGTGTACTGTAAGCACCTTGAAAGCAGGGCTCATATGTCCTCTTGGTTCTGTACATTGATGAGAACAACAGATAATGAATAATGACTGAAGGCTCGCATTAATCTGTGATACAAACAGATTATCCAACTGGACAATCCAGGTCTCAGCTGTGCAGCTTTGGTTAGTGTGCTGACAAGTTTGCAAAGTATCGGCAATGCAGATCCACGTGTCTCTGGATTTTATTTGCCATTCAGCTTTCCCCATAAAATACATAAAAGCAATAATTACTATAATAAAAAACAGCAGTAAACAATAAATACAACGCACGGAGTCACTGATTCCTTGCAAAATCCACTATTTCAAGCCCCACAGGGCCTCCAGGGAGGGTGACACCAGCCTGCTGCCTTACCCTGATTGAAGTATTTCATTAAGAGGATTTCTCTGTGCTTCTTTCATGGATTTTTTGGGGGGCGGTATGAGAAACATCCTCCTCTTCCTTGGCCTATGTGAAATACATGGGCAGGCTCAGCCTACTTCCTAGTGAATAACTCTCCACATCACACCCAGCTTTGCTGGCAGTTTCATCAGAGAGCCCAGAGACCAAGTAGCCCCTAGAGACTGAACTAGTCTCATCTTTTGAGGTGCTTTCTCCAGGTAAGAGTTTAGTAGAGGACACCAGACTCCATGAACTTGAATCTTCCCACGCAGGATTGGCGTTAATCACAAATTAAATTAATGGGAGCTACCTGCACGCTGCAGGGAGCAGCTGCAGGGTTGTCAGTCTGGAGTCTATAACTGGCACTATAATTCCCCTTAATGACAACACAAAACATTCTCTTAACACACTCTACTTTCTGTAAGGTGTGTTTGAGCAGCTCCACAGTGATTACTATCTGTGTCTTATTCATTTTCTTCCAACCTTTTATACAGTCTCTTCTTCTACTTTATTCCTAAACATGAATCATCCTATTATTAACTTCTGACACCATTAGCTTTTGCTGTCACCAGAGCTGACAATTCAAAGGCCCCTGAGAGCTGTCTGCAAAGACACAATAAATGAGATCTCTTAATTAACACCTCCCTTAACTAAATAAATTAATTTTATGCAGCTGATATGTCATCTTCGCAGCTTGAGGGTGACTGAATAGCCTCTCACTAGTTTGAAATGCTCCTTCTTGGCAGGCAGGGCATCTTCCAGTCTTTTGCAGGCTGTTGTTTGACATTGTCTGGAAACAGAAATAGTTCTGATGTGGTTGGAGCTGTGCAATACTTGATCAACTGAGGGAGTCCAAAAAAGTGAGAAGTGGTTACTGTGCCACTATCTTGCTGAGCCCTTGTCTGCACCCAGCATTGCAGAGGTAAAGCTTTGCCCAGATCAGGCCCACTCGTCGAGCAACAATACCCATTTGAGGAACTGAATGGCTCAGAAGACTGGTGGTGGGACACGGATCCTTTCCTCTCTAGGTCACTGCTTAGAACACAGCCAGAGTCAGCAGAGACTAAAAGCCATTACTCTGACAAATCTTCCGGGCTTGTGTGAATTATTTGGTGATCTTGGACCAGTCCTTGGAGGAGCAGGTGACCCCATCACCAAAGCATTCAGTCTAACAGACATCTTGTTTGTAGTCTCAGTAGGGAGGTGAACACTGAACACTTAGAAAGAAAATGCTACAGTAATAATGATTTAGAACATTGCAAATTACAATGGGGCTACTACACTGCTGTCAACCATTACTACAGTTCTTTGAAATAAAGGAATAGCAAACAGGCATGAAGACTACACTACTTTCTCATCCCTGCTGTTAAGCTTGTACTGACACTAGCCATGCTAGTCCTTGGAAAGAGAGCTTTTGTCTCCAGTGATGTCAGTCTGACACGCTTTCGCAGCAATATGTTGACTTTAAACAACAAAATCAAAACCTATCCCTGGATTTGACCAGCTCTGTTCTCCCATCAGGTTGGGCCCCACAAAACCCAATGCCCTCTCCAGGAGTATGTCATATCCTCTTTAGAAGGTTCTCCCCAAGCACTGAGCTTCTGTAATTAGGACACCTCATGTTCTTCCCAAACAGCACTGGGAACAGAGCATATGCCCTGGTGTTTTCTATCTTATTGTCTGGGATGGATCTTCCCATCACAGAATCAGCAATTATAGTCTTTGGATGTCAGTGTTCACAGTGAGTCATTTGCAGACAGGAAATAGGAGAAAAACCCTGCAAGGGAGGTTTGGGAGTAACCTTCCCTCAAAAAATGGTTTTTGAAAATGGATGGCATTTTGTATTCTCAAGGCAGCATATTTACTCTTCTGCAGTATCTGAACCAGGGTTAAAAGTCATCCCAGACAGGAATAGTTTAGCAGTATCTAATGTGGGAAATGAACTATATCGGGGACACTGAAATCCCCCCTCTATCTTCACTTCAGTTCAAATAACATTGTATTCTTTTTATAAAAGTGAGAGGAGTGTAGACTACAGCTGGCCCAATACATGGAGAAAGGAGTCAAAGCATGTGCAGACACCATGTTATGACTCAGGGCCCCATTCCTACAATGAGCACCAAGGGTGCAGACCCGCTGCCATTGACTTTTAGTGACTGAGTCTGGCTTGTAATGTAACTCAAAGCAATCTCAGAGATGGGACCCCAAATGAATGGAAAATGAAAACAAGGTTTCCACAAACCCTCAGACCAGGACCACAGAGTTTTCCTCCACTCTGGTGGTGGTGAATTGGCAGTCACGGTCTTGCCAGTGCAACTTCACTCACTTAGCAGGTGTTGTGGACATAAGCAGGGATGGAGGCAGAAGAAGCCAAATTCATATTATTCACAACAAGACTGCAGCAGAACTTAAAATTATTTTCTCCCCCACTCCTTTTGCTTAGTAAAGCATGTCAGAGAGGCTTTTACTCTAAAAAAAAGAAAAGAAATTGATCCTTTCTTTAAAGAGACTTCGATTTAAAATCAATTTCCCAATTAAAAACATAAGGCTTATAGTGGGTGCAGAATTTAAACTTGGTCCGTTTGTTTGTTTATTTCTTTTTCACAAATCAATGCACCACCTGAAAATGCTTTCATTGTCACTACCTGAAACCCATTGTGTTTTGATGGACTCCCTATTTAACTTTTTCAGGACTGTTTCCCTATTTTAAAGCCAGTTTAAGGAAAGATGGGAAAGGGCCATAAACTGACCCAGCCAAGCGTCATCCCTCTGCTAAAAGACTATTATAGAGATTACAAAAGCAAAGCAGTGCCAATGGCTTCGCAACATGGCTGGGTGACTGATGGGAGGGCTCTGCCACGCTCCTGGCATAGTCCCGGCACTGCACTCTGCTCCCGTAACAGTAGTCATGTTGCTGTGCATAAGCCTCTGCACATCAGCTGTTCCACAGCAGGCCATCCAAGTGCAGTCACCTGTTTAGTGTTTCCATTTGTTCCTGTTCCAGCCAGGGATTAAAGGAGGCAGGAGACAGGCTGAGCAGAAAGTGGAAATAATGGAGTGTTTGGGGCCAAAAGGGGCATGCTGCACAGGCAAGCAGAAAGCCAGTCAGCAGCCTGTGGAGGGACAAAGAGAACAGTGGCAGCCCGGGGACAGTTGGGGTCTGGAACCGCCATTTCTATTGGCTTTGTGGCCCACATGCCAAGCAAGTTTGGCTTCCATGAAGGCTCCAAGATCCACATTCAACTGGTAGTGAATTAGCCGGAGTTCTGACTGCTCAGACATTAACTGTTTTAAAAAGAAAAACAAGTGGCCTGACATCTACAAACAGTGCACTAGGGGAGACAGGTCTGACACAAACTGTCCACCACTGTGCTTCTTAATCATCTTTCAGCACTGACTGCATGGCTATAGTATTATCAGACCATTCAACCTAGAGAGCAAGGCTTAGCAGGATACTTATTGCACTGCCTACTGGTTATCCCCCAGATTATAACAACTATACACCCCTGCCTAAACACTCCCGGCTCCTCCACCCACCTAGGCTGAATGAATCACTTCTTAGGAGCAGCACACACTGCTCCAGGAAGGGCCTGGCCCTAGGCATATAAACAATCCTCCAGCACAGGAGGAGGAAGGTACCTCAATCTCAGGGCTGTCATTTTCATGCTCCTGTGCAGGGTGGGCAGGAGCATGACCTCCTCTACAGTGTTTGTAAGGGGCATTGTATGAACTCAGGCCTACATTGTGTGGTAGAATCCAGCCTCGCTTAGGAGGCAATGGAGGGGTTGTGTGAGGGAACAAAGCCGTTTGCAGCAAGGAATACAGTCACTCACGCTATTTAATGTTCCTTACCTTGAACAAGAGACAGAGGAAAACAAACTGGCTTGTTAAACTTTAATATCAAACTAACTGTTCAATTAAAATCTGAGCATCAGCATCTGCTCCACTGTATAAAACCAAAACCAAACCCCGTCCCCCTCCATCCCGCCCCCAACACACACACTTTGGGCAGTCTCTAGCTCTACAGAGCAGTTTACGTTATCCTTTGTTTGTTCAGTGTCTGTGCAGGGGTGGGAGGATGGGTCAGATAAAGCGATCCCCTCCTGTCAGCATTGGTGATGGTGCGCTGACTGGAGTTTAGAGAACAGGGAAGTTTGTTCTTGGCCATTAGTCTGCTGTGATGTGAGAAGCCAAGCTGCAAGACCAGGTTTCTTGCACAGGCTGCAGTTCTTGCCCTACTGCTATTGAGCAAGCAACATGTCAATAATAGAAAGGGGCAGTGTGAACATGGAGGCATCACAGGAAAGCAGCAACTTTTGCACATCTGTCCTGACAGCTTCCAAAGTTTAGACTCCTTTGTTGCATCTTCACTGACAACCATGGCTCCTCTCTACCATGCAATTCCTTTCACCCCCACCACCAGCAACACCTTCAGAGGATGTAGAGTAGGGAGACGGTAATGCTTTCAGTGTCGTTAGCACTGAATAAGTCAGGGGGCTTCACCTGTCTGATGTGTCACAGCCATCTGGTCTACCCAGGAACTGGTCCATGCTGTTATACTGCATCATGCCCTACAGCAACAGCAATGAGGAGTTGCCACGAGAAGGTTTTCATCTCTCTCTCCAACATCCAACGCTGGCAGAGAGGAGAGCCTTGTACCTTCAAAGCTTTGTCTTGGACTTTGGGAATGATTTCAATTTAACATGCAAAGACTGTGCAGTGCCTAGTACAGACATGCAGCAAATGACAGCCCTTGCCTCAAAGAGCTTATTTGCATTATTCTCCTCAATGAAAGAACAAACCTGTTAGCTCGCTGCCTGGGAGATGTCTGGACGGGGCACTGGATTAACTCCCTGCACTCTGGAGAAGTGAAAGAGGCAGCTTTCTCTATTGGGGTTTGCTTTCCTACCCACAAACACCTGCATGTGCATCCCACATATTGGCTTTACAGAGTGCTAGGGACTAGAAGTACTTCTGGTGAAATTATTATTCTAATCAGTTTTCATGTATTAACAGACAGGGAAAGATTCTCCCTGCAAGAGCCTCAACCTTGACTATGAAGGAAAAAAACATATGTGAGGACATGAAGGGGAAAGGAATGGGGAGAGGTTAGGGGACAATTCTTCCAGGGTATAAAGGATTAAAATCTAAAGCAGTTTCTAGTGGGTTCCTCAATTTTCTGAGGATTTCTGCCTGGCTGATTGTATCCCCCCCTTTGCAGAGTTTAAAGGAATTATTTTAGGCTAGATTCTGTTGCCCTTACTAATACTGAGTAGTACCTTGCTTTCAATTAATTCCATTAGTTTCTTTTGGGCTACTCATAGTTAGGTGCTGCTTAATATAAGTAAGGGTGGCACAAGCTCGCCTTTCATTAGCTTTTAGCATCTAAAACCTATCTGCGCAAAGTTCTGCACCATTTTTTAAATTGGTTAAAATCCCCTAGCAAAGGGCTGGTCCACACTGGGGCGGGAGATCGATATAGGAAACGCAACTTCAGCTACGAGAATAGCGTAGCTGAAGTCGACGTTTCCTATATCGAACTAAAAGTACCTACTTCGGGTCCACGCGGCGCAGGCAGGCTCCCCCGTCGACAGCGCTTCCTCCTCTCGGCGAGCAGGAGTTCCGCAGTCGACGGGGGAGCGCTTCTGGGATCGATCTATCGCGTCCAGATGAGACGCGATAAATCGATCCCAGAAGATCGATCTCTACCCGCCGAATTAGGCGGGTAGTGTGGACCAGCCCAAAGTTTCTTCTATTTGTTGTGTCACTAAAGAAGACCAGTCCTGCTCTGGGAAACCTTTCCCGTGCAGCAAGGTCTGCCGAGGAGGATGAATCAGGGAAAGCTTTGCAATCTGACCTGTGATCCTGGCTTAACAGAGCTATGAAGAGAAAAACTAGATGTTGACAACACGGCGCATCGCTATGTCAAACAGGGTCATGCTGCTGCAATTTGGATTGGGACTCAGAGTTTCCATCAACTCAGCAGGGTGCAGGGAACATGTGTGAGCTGGAAAGTGAGCCACCGAAGGAAGAGTCCACTGTTTGGGCAGAGAGACAAATGAAAAGGTGGAAGGGGAAAAAGGAAGAGTTAACAAGTACTGGATGTTCCTGTTCAGATCTGACTTGGAATTATTTTAACCCTCAGAAAACACAGATAGCTTGGGATACTACCACTACCACTCATTTCCAAATTTCAGGGAGATTTTATCCCATTCCATTATGATGCACAGAGGATGTTATATAACTGGTTATGCAGGCCATGAGGCATGTAATTAACATGTAAGGGAGTTGGTTACAAGGGCTAGTCACATTTGACAACATGACATTTACCAAAGCACATCTCTGCTGTGTGGTTGTCACAGCATGACGTTCAATATTACTATTTATCAAGAGAATGAAGAATCCAGTATCTATGAAAAGAAAGAATGAATAAGGGGTAGGTTGGGCAAAGAGGGAAGACAGGGACATAAGCAGTAGGCTAATAATGGAATTGTAGAGACAGGAAAGGGCGGGTAAAGGAGGAGTGTTCTAGGGACTGAAGCACTGGAAAATAAGGGAGAGGAGTAAAGGAACCTGTAAATGCAGAATGCAAAACTGGAAATTTGGGTTATTGAGGGAGGGAAAGGAAAAGTGTTCTTAATGGGGAGTGGTGAGGGGGTTATTATAGAAAAACACGGAGCATGAGGGAAGATGTCCACTGAGGAAAGTTATTGTGATAAAGATGGAAGGAAAGTTTTTGACAGAAGAAAAGATGAGAATAGCAGGTATCAAAGGAAATAAATAGCAGTTTTGCCAACTCATGCAATATTGGATGCGTTTCTTAAAGCCCTAATCCCTGGTGGGATTTTGATGAAATGAGACTCTTGCCTTTCATTTAAACAGGGGGGAGGTAAGTTTCTAGCAGCCTTGTGGTTGCAGAGAAAAGCTTGAAAATATGACCTAAGTGTAACCTAAAGGCTCAGAAACCAGAAGACAAATAAAAAAAGAGAAAAAGTTGGGTTCTTTTTAATTTGGGGCCTGACTCAGGATTTTTAAACAGTTGGGGTTGTTACTGAAACTGGAAAGGAGAGAGTTGTTCCTTTAGTAGCTGTTTCTTAACAAACTCACTCGGCATTCCCTTCCCGTCCTTATCCTGTCCTCTCTCGCCCACAACTCATTTTATGCTCTTTCCCTAACTCCATTCACATCCCTCCCTTTTATTATTCCTGCTCTCCTATATTCTTTGTTAGTGAAAGGCTCAGGAGTCATCCAGTCCCTTAGGGTGACTAGATGTCCTGATTTTATAGGGACAGTCCCGATTTTGGGGTCTTTTTCTTATATAGGCTCCTATTATCCCCCACCCCGTCCCGATTTTTCACACTTGCTATCTGGTCACCCTAAGTCCCTCACACCCTCCTGAGAGCAGACAGGATTCATAGAGATCCACAGATGCTAAGGCCAGAAGGGACCACAGTGATCATCTAGTCTGACCTCCTGTGTTGCGTAGGCCAGAGAACTTCCCCAAAATAACTCCTACAGTATATCCTTGAGAAAAACATCCGATCTTGATTTTAAAATTGTCAGTGGAGAACCCATCAAGGCCCTTGCTTAATTACCCTCACTGTCAAAAAGTGATGCCTTATTGCCAGTCGGAATTTGTCTAACTTCAACTTCCAGCCATTGACTTGTGTTCTACCTTTCTCTGCTAGACTGAAGAGGCCTTACTAAATATTTGTTTCCCAGGTAGGTATGTATAGACTGTCATCAAGTCATCCCTTAACCCTCTCTTTGTTCAGTTAAACAGACTGAGCTCCTTGAGTCCATCACTGTAAAGCATGTGTTCTAATCCTTTAATAATTTTCCTGGCTCTTCTCTGAACCCTCTCCAATTTATCAACATCCTTCTTGAATTGTGGGCACCAGAACTGGACACAACATGCCTGCCACATTTGCACCAGTTCCAAATACAGAGGTAAAATAACCTCTCTACTACTCAAGGTTCCCCTGTTTATACATCAAAGCATTGTATAAGCCCCTTTGGTCACAGCATTGCACTGGGGGCTTGTGTTCTGCCAATTATCCACCATGACTCCTCCTGTTTGCTTGTTTCACACACCCCTATTATGTCTCGTCTTGAGCTAGATGGTAAACTCTTTGGGACAGGGCCTGTCTTCTACAGTATTATCTGCACAGCACCCAGTACAAGGGAGCCCTGTCCTGGAAGGGGCCATTAGGTTCTGTTGTAGTAAATAATTATGGTAACCTAGATAATTACCTGCCCTGAGATAGGCATGATCCATGCCCTTCACTCTCTTTGCTCCAATTCATCCCCCTACTGCTGTCCTATGGTAAGGTTGTGTATCCATTCTCCATCCTCCCATCCCCTTGGTCTCCGTATCCTCCAATTTCCCTCCCAGCTCATTGCTGTTATTAAAAGTAAATTAGGTAAACATCCCCTCCCGTTCCTCCTCTATTACCCCCTTTTTCCTCCCCAGTGGGATTTTGACATCAGGTGCAAGTCAGTCAATGCTTCCCCTCCTTCTCTTGCCTTATATATTTGCATGTGGCAATCCTATTGGTTAATACAATAGTGACATAAAACTTATTTTTTTAATTAAAACCCAGCCCTTGGATCTATGCACTCCTAATGGATGCACCTCAGCAAAAAATGCAGTTCAGACTACACTTCATTCATCCAGGCCAGATTAGAACTGTAGAATAGTTCACCCACTGCACATACAAACACACAGAAAAATGAACACTGTACCGAATTTTTCTTCTTTCCTGCCATTTAATTAAACTAATTTAGTGCATGAGGTGAGATTGCGTCTTTTCTTCAGAAAATAATGAATGCATCTTTCTTCAGTGACAATACTCCATGGGGAATCTATCACAGCACAGTGCTAGGGCTATTCATTAATACAATGTACATTGTTCAGCAGATCTTCCACTTGAATATATTCAATTTAAAGACTTCCTCGGCTATCATAAGCAGGGCCGGCATGTACAAGGCATTTTTAGAGTCACAGAGTTTAAGGCCAGAAGGAGCCACTAGGTCGTCTAGTCTGATCTCCTGTATATGCAGGCCACAACACCATCCTAACCTAATAACCAAAATTAGACCAAAGTATTACAACTCACTGAAGACAGCTGCAGCGGCACAGGAGCCAGCAAACAGAGCTGTAAACAGGGGAGTTTCCGTGGGAGTTTCCGTGGGAGTTCAGGCTGAAGGGAAAAGCTCAGACTTGCAGATGGAAGCAGGACCAAAGAACTCTGAGGGGAGGCTGCTGGGTGAGGAAAGTGGACAGTGGAAGCATGTGACTAAGAGAACCAGGCAGAGGAAAAGACGGGCTAGTGAAGGAGAAATAGAGCTCAGGAACAGGTTTGCGGAGTTGGAAAATGAAGAAGGGGCACAGCAGGTGGTCGCTGAAGGTGAGAGGGCAAAGAAGAAGAGAAGAGCAGCTTGTCCTATAGGAAGAGGGGAAGAGTCAATGGAGATAACAACACCAAATATGAGCCCCATGAGGATACGGGATGGGTTGCGGAGGATTGCAAGGGACAATAGAAATAGAGAGGACTTGCAGCCAGAGGGAACGGGATAGACCGGAGAATTGCACCATCACCAGGAAAAGGCAGGTCTACGTGATTGGGTACTCCTTACTGAGAACAATAGACAGGCCTGTAACTAGAGCTGATCCGGAGAACAGAAGGGTGTGCTGTCTGCCGGGTGCTAAGATACGGGATGTGGACCTGAGGCTGAAAATGATCCTAACGGGAGCGGGAAAGAATCCGCTGATTGTCCTTCATGTGGGAACAAATGATACGGCTAGATTCTCACTGGAAAGTATCAAGGGAGACTATGCCAGGCTGGGGAAGACGCTTAAGGAAATCAAGGCTCAGGTGATCTTCAGTGGGATTCTGCCTGTTCCTAGAGAAGGGCAACAAAGGTGTGACAAGATTATGGCGATCAACAGATGGCTCAGGCTTTGGGATGTATGGCCACTGGGAAGCATTCATGGACCGAGGACTGTTCTCTCGGGATGGACTTCACCTGAGTAAGGAGGGAAATAGCCTTCTAGGATGGAGGCTGGCACAACTGATCAAGAGAGCTTTAAACTAGGAATTTGAGGGAGATGGTTGGGAGATGTCCAGGTAATCTCCATGCAGGAATTTAACATTGAGAGGGAAGAAAACAAAGTAAGAAAGGGTACAGCCGTGGGTATGAGAATGGACATAAGGAGGAAGGGTAGCGTAGATACCAGTTTTAATAGGTGATACTGGTGGTAGAATGTCTGTGCCTAATCGGGTAAAGAATGTCAGTGAAGCCAAACGGCAAAAATTAAGACGTTTGTACACTAATGCGAGGAGTCTAGGTAACAAAACGGAGGAACTAGAGCTACTGGTGCAGGAAGTGAAACCAGATATTATAGGGATAACAGAAACATGGTGGAATAGTAGTCATGACTGGAGTACAGGTATTGAAGGCTATATGCTGTTTAGGAAAGACAGAAATAAAGGCAAAGGTGGTGGAGTAGCATTGTATATCAATGATGAGGTAGACTGTAAAGAAATAAGAAGTGATGGAATGGATAAGACAGAGTCTGTCTGGGCAAAAATCACACTGGGGAAGAAAGCTACTGGAGCCTCCCCTGAGATGGTGCTTGGGGTGTGCTACAGACTGCCGGGATCCGATTTGGATATGGATAGAAACCTCTTTAATGATTTTAATGAAGTAAACACTAATGGGAATTGTGTGATCATGGGAGACTTTAACTTCCCAGATATAGACTGGAGGATAAGTGCTAGTAATAATAATAGGGCTCAGATTTTCCTGGATGCGATAGCTGATGGATTCCTTCACCAAGTAGTTGAAGAACCAACAAGAGGGGATGCCATTTTAGATTTGGTTTTGGTGAGTAGTGAGGACCTCATAGAAGAAATGGTTGTAGGGGACAACCTTGGTTCGAGTGATCATGAGCTAATTCAGTTCAAACGAGATGGAAGGATAAACAAAAATAGATCTGGGACTAGGGTTTTTGATTTCAAAAGGGCTAACTTTAAAGAATTAAGGAAATTAGTTAGGGAAGTGGATTGGACTGAAGAACTCGTGGATCTAAAGGTGGAGGAGGCCTGGAGTTACTTCAAGTCAAAGTTGCAGAAACTATCAGAAGCCTGCATCCCAAGAAAGGGGAAAAAATTCATAGGCAGGAGTTGTAGACCAAGCTGGATGAGCAAGCATCTCAGAGAGGTGATTAAGAAAAAGCAGAAAGCCTACAAGGAGTGGAAGATGGGAGGGATTAGCAAGGAAAGCTACCTTATTGAGGTCAGAATATGTAGGGATAAAGTGAGAAAGGCCAAAAGCCATGTAGATTTGGACCTTGCAAAGGGAATTAAAACCAATAGTAAAAGGTTCTACAGCCATATAAATAAGAAGAAAACAAAGAAAGAAGAAGTGGGACTGCTAAACACTGAGGATGGAGTGGAGGTTAAGGGTAATCTAGGCATGGCCCAATATCTAAACAAATACTTTGTCTCAGTCTTTAATGAGGCTAATGAGGAGCTAAGGGATAATGGTAGGGTGACAAATGGGAATGAGGATATGGAGGTAGATATTACCACATCCGAGGTAGAAGCCAAACTCAAACAGCTTAATGGGACTAAATCGGGGGGCCCAGATAATCTTCATCCAAGAATATTAAAGGAACTGGCACATGAAATTGCAAGCCCATTAGCAAGAATTTTTAATGAAACAGTAAACTCAGGGGTTGTACCGTATGACTGAAGAATTGCTAACATAGTTCCTATTTTTAAGAAAGGGGGGAAAAAGTGATCCGAGTAACTATAGGCCTGTTAGTTTGACATCTGTAGTATGCAAGGTCTTGGAAAAATTTTTGAAGGAGAAAGTAGTTAAGGACATTGAGGTCAATGGTAATTGGGACAAAACACAACATGGTTTTACAAAAGGTAGATTGTGCCAAACCAACCTGATCTCCTTCTTTGAGAAGGTAACAGATTTTTTGGACAAAGGAAACGCAGTGGATCTAAATTTACCTCGATTTCAGTAAGGCATTTGATACGGTTCCACATGGGGAATTATTAGCTAAATTGGAAAAGATGGGGATCAATATGAAAACTGAAAGGTGAATAAGGAACCAGTTAAAGGGGAGACTGGTCATACTGAAAGGTGAACTGTCAGGCTGGAAGGAGGTTACTAGTGGAGTCCCTCAGGGATCGGTTTTGGGACCAATCTTATTTAATCTTTTTATTACTGACCTTGGCACAAAAAGTGGGAATGTGCTAATAAAGTTGGTGGATGACACAAAGCTGGGAGGTATTGCTAATACAGAGAAGGACTGGGATATCATACAGGAAGATCTGGATGACCTTGTAAACTGGAGTAATAGTAATAGGATGAAATTTAATAGTGAAAAGTGCAAGGTCATGCATTTAGGGATTAATAACAAGAATTTTGGTTATAAATTGGGGACACATCAGTTGGAAGTAACAGAGGAGGAGAAGGACCTCGGAGTATTGGTTGATCACAGGATGACTATGAGCCGCCAATGTGATATGGCCATTAAAAAAGCTAATGCGGTCTTGGGATGCATCAGGCGAGGTATTTCCAGTAAAGATAAGGTGGTGTTAGTAATGTTATACAAGGCACTGGTGAGACCTCATCTGGAATATTGTGTGCAGTTCTGGTCTCCCATGTTTAAGAAGGATGAATTCAAACTGGAACAGGTACAGAGAAGGGCTACTAGGATGATCCGAGGAATGGAAAACCTGTCTTATGAAAGGAGACTCAAAGAGCTTGGCTTTTTTAGCCTAACCAAAAGAAGGCTGAGGGGAGATATGATTGCTCTTTATAAATATATCAGAGGGATAAATATCAGGGAGGGAGAGGAATTATTTAAGCTTAGTACCAATGTGGACACAAGAACAAATGGATATAAACTGGACATTAGAAAGTTTAGACTTGAAATTAGACGAAGGTTTCTAACCATTAGACGAGTGAAGTTCTGGAACAGCCTTCCAAGTAGAGCCGGCTCTGGCTTTTTGGCCGCCCCAAGCAAAA
>NW_020664446.1:41659852-41661715 GCF_002925995.2 Terrapene triunguis | reverse complement strand
CTGGAGCGCGGGTGCAGGGGGACCGGCTAGCGGGGGAAGGGGGAGGAAGCGGGTGGGAGAGAGAGAGACGGGGGGGCGGACAGGGCTACAGCGGGGCGCTACCGCGCCACGCCCCCTGCTGCCTGCCGGGAGGGCTCCACTTCGGTCAGCAGGGAGGGAAGGACGAGGACTGCCCTGCCGGGCTTGCTGCAGGGCGCTCCCGTCCTCCACGCCGCCACCCCTTACAGGGCGGCCGAAGCGGAACAAAGGGGAAAAAAAAAGTGGCCGTGCCGCCCTAGGATTGGGCGGAATGCCGCCTCGTTCAATCTGCCGCCCCAAGCACCAGCTTGCTCGACTGGTGCCTGGAGCTGGCTCTGCTTCCAAGGGGAGTAGTGCGGGCAAAAGACATATCTGGCTTCAAGACTAAGCTTGATAAATTTATGGAGGGGATAGTATGATGGGATAGCCTAATTTTGGCAATTAATTGATCTTTGATTATTAGCAGGTAAATATGCCCAATGGTCTGTGATGGGATGTTAGATGGGGTGGGATCTGAGTTACTACAGAGAATTCTTTCCTGGGTGCTGGCTGGTGAGTCTTGCCCACATGCTCAGGGTTTAACTGATCGCCATATTTGGGGTCGGGAAGGAATTTTCCTTCAGGGCAGATTGGCAGAGGCCCTGGAGGTTTTTCGCCTTCCTCTGCAGCGTGGGGCACAGGTCACTTGCTGGAGGATTCTCTGCACCTTGAGGTCTTTAAACCACAATTTGAGGACTTCAGTAACTCAGACATAGGTTACAGGGGGTTTGTTACAGGAGTGGGTGGGTGAGATTCTGTGGCCTGCGTTGCGCAGGAGGTCAGACTAGATGATCATAATGATCCCTGCTGACCTTAAAGTCTATGAGTCTATGAGCCTATAAGACCAGACAGGCACAGGCAGAAAAGAGGATGAACGAAGGCGCACCAGTGCTTGAAGCCCCCCACAATGGCAGGGAAATGATTGAGATCTACCCAGATAATCCTGGTGAGTGATCCAAACCAACAGCTGGCAGAGAAAGGTGAAAACCCCCAAGGTCTGACATGGGGGAAAATCCTTCCTGCCCCCACATCAGGTGATCAGTTAGACCCTGAGCATTTGAGCAAGACCCAGCCAGCCAAGCACCTGAGAGTCAGAATGCTTGGTGCTGTCTCAGAGCCCTGCCCCCCAACAATGTACCATTTCCAGCTATGGCCATGCCCAGGGGAAGGAGATAAAATACCTTCCAAGAATTCACTGGGGGGAGGGGCAGGGGGAATCCCTTCCTGACCCCTGCCAGTGACTGGCTGAAACCTTGAAGCATTAACTTTAGGAACATAAGACATATACCAGAAGTGAGCCCGAGGGCTGTTGAGCCCTGACTCCTACCATCACAAACAACCGTGTCATACAATTGCACTCATAAATGTGTCCAGCTCTCTTAAAACTAGCTAAGTTGCTTGTCTCCAGAACTCATGCTCGGAGGTTGTTTGAGAACCTCACTCCTCTGATGGTTAGAAATCTTGTCATTTCCAACCTGAATTTGTTCATGTCCAGTTGACATCCATTTGGTTTGATGCCAGCATTCTCCTTTAGCTTAAATAGCTCTTCACCCTCCCAGTTGCTGCCCCCGAAGGTATTTATATAAAGCAATCATATACCTTGACCCTAGGCACCTCTGTATTCACACTCTACACCAGGGGTCAGCAACCTACGGCACATGTGCCAAACACGGCACGCGAGCCGATTTTGAGTGGCACGCAGCTCCCTGCCGCGGTCCCGGCCCCCAGCCCCACTCAGCCCCCCCGCCCACCGCTCTCCCCTGCGGGGGCAGGAGGCAGAAGCTTGGTTCTGCGGCAGCCAAGCTT
>NW_020664446.1:41647129-41659452 GCF_002925995.2 Terrapene triunguis | reverse complement strand
ACTTACTTTGTTCTGTCTGTTACTACTTTGAACCACTTAAATCCTACTGTCTGTATTTAATAAAATCACTTTTTATTTAGTAATTTACTCAGAGTATGTATTAATACCTGGGGGAGCAAACAGCTGTGCATATCTCTCTATCAGTGTTATAGAGGGCGAACAATTTATGAGTTTGCCCTGCATAAGCTTTATGCAGGGTAAAACGGATTTATCTGGGTTTAGACCCCATTGGGAGTTGGGCATCTGAGTGCTAAAGACAAGCACACTCCTGTGAGCTGTTTTTGGGTAAACTTGCAGCATTGGGACAAGTGATTCAGACCCTGGGTCTGTGTTGAAGTGGACTGGAGTGTCTAATTCAGCAAGACAGGGTGCTGGAGTTCTGAGCTGGCAGGGAAAACAGAAGCAGGGGTAGTCTTTGCACATCGGGTGGCAGCTCCCAAGGGGGTTTCTGTGATCCAACCCGTCACATCATCCATTTCTGTCACTCCTGTCTTAAAGATCATCCACATCTTCCTGTACAATGTGCTGATCCTCCTCTGTATTGATGATGCCTCCCAGTTTAATATCATAAGCAGATTTCACTAGCACACTTCTACTTTTTGTACCCAGGTCACTAATAAAAATATGGAATAAGATTGGTCCCAAGACTGATCCTCGAGGAACTCCATTGGTAACCTCCCTCCAGACTGATAATTTACCTTTCAACACAAACCTGCGCCTTCTCCCCTTTAGCCAGTTCCTTATCCACCTTGCACTGATCCCCATCTTCCCTAATTTAACTAATAATTTCCCATGTGGCACCATGTCAAATGCTTTACTGAAGTCCAAGGATATTAGATTTACTGCTATTCCCTTATCTAAATAATCAGTTATTTTCCCAAAGAAGGAAATCAAGTTAGTCTGGCATGATCTACCTTTAGCAAACCCAGTTGCATTGCATCCCCCTTTACCATTTACCTCCATGAATTTAATTATTCTTTCCTTCACAGTTTGTTCTAAAACCTTGCAAAGGTCAGGCTAACAGGACTGTAATTGCCTGGATCATTTGTTTTCCCTTTCTTAAATATAAGTACAACATGAGCTATTCTCTAATCCTATGGAACTATGAGATTTGCTGTCTCATATTTGTTTAGATCACAGAGTTACAAAAGTTAGGGAACATGGTCAGGTTCCAAACATTCAGGGCCATATTTTGAAAAGGCAGCTTCCCTTTGTGGATATAATATGTACCTGTGAGATTTACCCACTCATATTTTCACATGGAACTGAATAGCAGGTGCAAATTGGGAATCAGAGGTGCAAGGACTTTGCAGTTCATTAATAGGTGCAAAATTACTGACTCAAGTTGCGCCTGTGAAAAGTGAGGCCAGATTTCAATCTTTTTGCAAATGTAGCCCTCAGTAAGGGAGTTCCACTGAGTCCTGCATTTCCACTTGACATGTATGTTGGCTTCCTTACAATTAAAACAAGCTGTCTAGCCTGATGGTTTAATGGTAACATGCTGCAGTTTGGTTCACTTCACATCCTGTTCCTACACTCCTCAAGCCAGCAGGTTCTGGGAGTGCCACAGACATGTGCTCAGAGACAGCGACACATATCACTGAACAAGCAGCCTCCCTGGCTGATTAAGCAGTACCAGAGAGAGAATTCCTTTCCAGGACTATGTAGTTATTATCCTCCTCATCCAAAAGCATGGCTGGGATGGGGAGCTGAAATGGGGAACTGGATAGTTGACCGTGAGGATGAGCACTCTCAACCGCTCGCAGAGATGCTAAGGAAAATAACAGTAGCATTAATGTCAATGCAATGATTCTCAGTGCAGCATTCCAAATGAACGTTCTGTAGCGACCTGCTGCCAGGAAAAATGTGCAACGGCATTGTGGCAGCAAAGGAAAGGTTTAGACAGTTGACTGCCAATGCACCAGTAGCTTTCATGGAGTGAGCACATTACAAGAGAGAGAAACCCCAGGAGAGCATTCCACTGGATATCACAAGCAGAAAGGGGGAAAGAAAGTTTACTTCTTTCAAAATTAGAAGCTTTTGACACCCGTTTGCAGGCACAGCTAAAAAAAAAAAAAAAAAAAGACATCTCTACTTAGTCAGAGAGGGCAGTAGTACCCAATCTCTCAGTCAATACTGGTCACTGTGGCCTCTGTATGAACTCAGCTTTTGATTCACAGCCGCAGTGAAATGTATAGCTGTGAAAGAAAGAAAGAAAGAAAAAAAGGTGCTGAAAATGATATTCCACTTAATGAAGGGAGCTATGGGGGCAGTTTAACACTAGTCACAGATGTGGATAACTTGCAAAGAAAGGAAGGGGGAGCAGGGAAATATATTAACCCTAATTAGAGGACTGGAGACAAGTACACCAAGCAAACAAAATATAAATCTCTAAGCAGAGAGAAGATCAAGCTGTAAAATTTGGATCTGGATCTGATTTCCTCAAACCTAAGGTGTTCAGATCCAAGGCTTTGGTTCAGATACAGTCCTAGTTCTTAAAATAGTATTATGAGTAATATTTATATTGTAGTGACACCTAGAGGCCCCAGTTGGAGATCAGAGCCCCATTGTGCTGGGCAATATATACATAGCCTGGAAAGACAGTCCCTTAGTTGACAAAGTAACTCAGAATTTTCAGCCAGTCACATCAGCAATGTGTCCAAACATTCTAATGCCTCTTCCAAAATGTGAGAGGCAATTCATGCTGATACAATGTCACTTAGACCTTTCCATTGTCATTATCTAGGAATGGGGACAGAGGTACTTAATATTGAAAATAAAAAATAACCACCTTAAACATTTATTAAATAATAAAAACCTTTAAAATGCAGAAATTAGAAAGTGAATTAACTATGATTATATGTGCTTAAGTTGCAGCCTTCACTCAGGGATCACAATGTGCTTTGCTAAGGTGGGCAAATGTCATCACCATTTCACAGATGAGATAAACAAGGCACAGAGGACCAAATTCATCCTTCAAGCTCTTTTCCCAAAGATCTGAGTGTCCCTAGCCTCTGTTTGCCAAAAGCTGGGAGTGAACAACAGGGGATGGATCACTCAATGATTGCCTGTTCTGTTCATTCCCGCTGAAGCACCTGGCATTGGCCACCGTCAGAAGACAGGATACTGGGCTAGATGGACCATTGGTTTGACCCAATGTTCTTATGTTCTTATCTCACAATCTAAAAAGATATCTGTATTCCATTTTGTGACTATTATTGGTACCTCAGTTTACCTGCTTGATATTATTCTGTCTGACTACAGGAAGCTAAATCAAAAGGAGCTTTTAGGAACAGCAGTCAGGAAATGAAATCACAGCCAGAGATAAGACACCTCTGGAAATAACTTCCAGGGAGTCAAGAGAACAATGGCTAGATCATTATTTGGGAAGATACTATTTCCAGGCACCAGCCAAAGTTACACAGCAGGTTTGCTGAGGGCCTAAGATCAAAAGGACACTAAACAATTCAAAACTCCCTCTCTCTCTCACTCTAGCGCAGGGGTGCTGGAACACCCACAGCTACAGCACCCCCACACTCTTAGTTCCATCCAGCACCTATGCTCTAGCGAGGGAGGGTGGTTCTGTCATCAGGGAGCTGTTCACAGAGAGCAGACAGACTGTGACCGAGGCACTGTGGGATGGGTCTGAGGCAGCTAGGTTTGCCAAAGATTTGAGGGAAATGGCAAGCTTGAAGTAAGACCCGGGCTTGTAGGGTCTTGCCATTTTTAACCATGTTTTGACTATTTCCCCTTATTCCTACGCACCTTTGGGTGAATAAACAATGTTTATTTTGAAAAAGCTGGTTTGAGTCACTTTATTCAGCCACTAGTCACAGGCTCCCAGAGGGAAGTTTCTTGCAGGCACCAAATACAACTGAGTTAACACAACTGGCAAAAGAGGGTGGACTGGGGGTTCAACTCAGAGATCCAATGTAAGAGTAGGTGATCCACTGATTCCATCCTCCCTGTTGAGAGAGATGAAGGAAGCCAAGCCTGTCACCTGAGGGGTGCGCTCAAGAGGAATTTCAAAGGGGTCTAAGGCACGGATTCCCTGTAACTGGGACAAAAAGCAAAGGGCAGGTCAGAGTAATAAAACATGACAATGAGCCAAATTTTTTGCTGGTATGACTCTACTGGAGCTAATGGAATTAAGCCAACAGAGAACTTGGCCAAATTTTTTCTCTCTAAATATTAGTTATCCCCCAGCCTGGCCATTATTAGCTGGCTACTTTCCTGTAGGCACCATGATAGATGTGCATCTTGAGGAGAAAAGGAGGGGATTGGCCCTAAAGATCACAGTTCAGGGAGGGTGGTATGTGAGAAAGTGCAAAGATGGGTGTGGGAGAAGTGAACAATGGGGAGGCTGAGGCTGGTATCACAGGCAAGGGTTTAGGTTTATGTTTGAAAATAATGAGTTTATTTATGGGGTGACCAGATGTTTAAGGTAAAAAGAGAGGATACTTGCCCTGGGGGAGGAGGTGTCACAGAGGGTGGTTTTCTGGAGAGTCAGGGAAGTGTGTACAGGAGAGTTTGGTAGCTGGAGGAACAAAGGAGGGAGGACAGACAATGGTGCCTGTTCTTCTATGCTTTGGGAGGTTTCTTTTAATCTTTTCTTCCCTTCCTCCTCTCACCTTCTCTTTGCTCCCATCTTATTTCCTTTTCACTTTCCCTCCCCATCTCTCATTTCATATCTGCTCCTCATTCTCGCTCTACCACACTTTGTCAGCCTATCATCCCACTGTCTCCTCCCTCTTTCTCCCTTCTGTTCTCCCCACCCCTGAGACCGGCTACAATGCAGTGCTTACCTGTGGTGCAGAAACGTGGGCAGCAGCCCCCTGTCTGCGTCAGGCTGCAAATGATGGAAGTGCAACTGAATGGCTAGTCTCAGCACTATCAGCTGTGTCTGTCTCCACATGGCTCTGACTCCACCTGAAGGGGAAGGCTGCCTGAAGGAGGTGTTCACTGGGAGGACTGGTAAGAGTCGAAAGATGGTGACTGTGGTGCATATCAGCCCTCCCAACCTGCCCACTCAACCTGCTGATGGGTAGTTTACTTAGTAGATGGCCAGTCTGCTGGGGTTTACAAAAAACACCATTTTCTGTAAAACGAAAAAGACACACCACATCAGACCCTGGGAACAGGACATTCCTGATTTTCAGGGACACATGGCTACCTTGCTTGTTTATAAGAACTGGGCTTGTGTTCCTTGCTCATATTAATGTCCCATGGGGTGAGATCATGGTGGACAAGAGTCAGTTAATATTTATTATTGCAAGGGAGGGACTGGAGTCTTTTTGGAGGGGGGAGAGTTTGGGCAGTAAGGACAGGTGGATGGTGGCATATTTTGCAGGACTAGCAAAAATGCTCCAGTTGGCCCTGCTGTGAATATGGAATCAAATCCATGAAAACAAACCCTGCCTACGCACCGGCTGGAGCCCCCAGCTGTGAGGGATATTTTGTTTCTGAAACATGACCAATCCAACCCCAGTCTTACCAACACATGAATCACTCTGGTGTCTCACTGATTGCTTTAAGCACCTGGCACAGATCCAAATGAGGTTAACTTTTCAGCAGAGTTTAGAATGAAAATTAACATGATGTTTTTCCTTTAAGCCACCACACAGAGGGGGGGGGAGGGGAAGGGAGAGGAAAGAGACCTTCAGTGCAGCCTTGTTTTCTGCTAAATTGGAGTTCAAAGTAGTGAGTATGAATGAAGAGCCATGAGGTATGTTTCCTGAGCAGGTTGAAGCTGCCTGTGCAAAGACAGCCATGCTGCAGTATCCCCTGGTGTCTTGCGGTGGAAGGGGACAATCTCTGTGGCTCCCAAGAACTTTGAGACCCTGGGGTTATGGAGCATGCTATAAGTAACTATGGAAGATTCTGTTCTGTCTCAACACATGTCTAGTTTAAATATGGAACTTTTAAAATAGGGACAAAGACCTAACAGAAGTAGCACAAAAAGGAATAGGAAAGAAGGAAACAAGAAATGATGTTAGATTAGCTGGATTTAAGACAAATTGTCAATGAAATCTGGTTCATGAGCCACCACTTCAGAAGTCCATCACTGATGGTTGGTGTGGAAGCAAGTCAGTGTAGGATGAAAGTAAAATAAACCTGGAACTTTATTTGGGATTCGCAAGAGAAAGACAGGATAATTTCTGAATAATAGATGTGGGCAGAACGCCCAGATGACTACAAGATATTGGGTGAGTTTGCTCCTAAGGATTAAAATGAGAGTAGCTCATAGACTCTAAGGCCAGAAAGGACCATCCTGCACATTGCAGACCACAGAACCTCACCCATCCACTCTGTAATAGGCCCATAACCTCTGGCTGAGTTACAGAAGTCCTCAAATCTTGAATTAAAGACCTAAAGTTACAGAGAATCCACCATTTACTCAAGTTCAAACCAGCAAGTGACCTGTGGCCCCATGCTGCAGAGAAAGGTGAAAACTCCCATGCGTCTGTGCCAGACTGACCTGGGGCAAACATTATAAGGCAGTGCAAGTCAGGCAGAGTTGGAAAAAAAATAACACACCCATAAATATACTAGGGTCCTAACTATTAGCTGAATACTCAGAAGGTTCTTGTTCAGTTGCGCATTTGAACTGAGAGTCAAGTTAGTCCTTCTTCTGTCATGAGTGATTCATCTTGCTTTACCTGCTGTCAATTATGTGTTGGTGTTTCAAGGGAATGAAAAACCTTTTTGTGTTCAGACTTTTCTTTTACTAACATAGCTTTGTTTTTTTAACGTGGTTTCAACCAAATATCTTCTCTATTTTTGTTTTGTTTTAATGGAAAAACAGTGAGAATTACTCCAAACCCACAATAATGGAAAATGGGTAACCAAGTTTCATAAAAGTTCAACCTTTATAGGATATGAACTATCTGCCTTTGAAATATGAAGTGACAGCCCTTCCTCACTTTGTAGCCCATCTGAATGCAGAGGTGTTTGTCTAACTACTTAAGAATTTCCATATTTTCCCATCAATCTGATACAAAATTGAGAACGATAGCTAAAAATGAACAAATAGTTGAATGGGGTCTGATGTTCAGAATGGAGGCACTCACTAGTTCTTACCAGGCACTAGATGCATTTAGAATTTGTATTAAGGGTGGGATTTCAAAGGGCATAAGGGAATTAGATGCCCAAATCCCACTGGGCTCTTAAGCCCTTCAGGCCCCTTTGAAAATCCCAGCCTTAAACGACAAGGCTGAAAAGATTTGTATAAATTTACTCCAGTAAATATACATACTGGGCTACAGATTTTGGTTAGAATGGAGAAGTATTATTTTGACCACCAGAGGGACCCCACCTTATTAAGAGTTCATTTAATTCTCATATTTATTCCGGTTTATGTGCCTTTCCTAAACTTTCTGAATATATTCACTGTGTTATAAAATACGCATGCAGAAGATTCAGACTGATGTAGTGTCAACACATAAAAGGCTCCCTCCCACCAAACCTGAACAAGTAAATCCCTCCCCACTCCATGTCCTTACCCATCTCCACAGCCTACATGTTCAGAAAACCCCCCAGAGCACAAAGCCTTTTATTGTGACTGAAAGGCCAACAAACTAGGGCTCTGTTGAACTAAACTGGTCTCCACTGCTGGGAGGTAACAGGAGAAGTGGTCTCTCTAAGATCTGCAGAACCTAAGCCATAAAGGGCATTATAGATCCAACACCTTGAATTGCATTTGGAAATAAATAAGAAACTAGTGCAGATTCTGCAGCATGTAGAGTGTTTCTCATGGGAATCATCACTAAGTAAGCAGACCAGTCTATTCTAGCTGAAGTTTCAAAATGCTTTTCAGGTGCAGCCCCAATACAGTGATACTCCAATCAGGTGACAAAGGCCTGGATAGGTGTGGCAAGGTTGGCATGCAAGAAATTAAGTTTTTTAACTTTCTGGCCTAAGAAAGATGAAAGCCCATACTCTTGGCTTCTGCAGCCTTTTAGATAATATCCAGAAGCCAAACATCCAGTAAAACTCCATGTTGTGAAATCTGATAACAAAAGCCAGGCAAACTCCCTCAGCTGAGGGGGCAATCATCTCTGCCATTCCTTCTGGTTGTTTCCACAAACCAACCAAGATTTCCTATGTCCTATCCAGGTCAAACCCCAATCCAGTCCCAATCTCAGCTAGATATAGGAAGAGCCAACCAACTGCATCATTAAAACAGTCACCCAGAAAAATCCATTCTCTCTTTCCTAACAGTGTGTCAGCTAGATTTCACCAGCTATGGACAGGAGTCCAATCTGCAATAATTTGATACAAATAGCTGAGGAGAAAATGTTTAAAATTGGATTGAAGGGTTCTACAGTGTGTAGTTTCCTAGTTCCTAGAAGGATCTCCATATACGCAACATCTCATGGAGCTCAGATTTAAATTACCATGACTCAGATCCCCCAGGGGAGCTGAGCTCATACAACTGAAGCCTATGAGAATTTCTGGTGCTCAGCACTTCTCAGTATCGAACCCTGTGTGTTTTGCTTTTCCAACAAGAAAATTAGAACAAAAATGTTAATCTGGTGGAGAACACCCACTGGATCCTAGAGATCTATTTTTTTCCAAATGGCCTAGATCAACTTATTGGTTTAACGGCAGCTCCTTACAACAACATGTGAGAATCTGGGTTCAAATCCTGAGCTCCATCTCAGCCTCCTCTCGCCAGCAGATGGTGGGATTGTTGTGCAGCCAGCGTGTGGAAGCAGTGTTCCATGTCAATCTCTAGTGCTGGGAACAGTGTTGGCGGACTCCATAGGATACTACATCCAGAGGTCTATTAACCACCTGAAATTTGAAACCCATGACAACATGGCATTGCCTCATGATGCAACATGAAATGACAATTAAAAATAGCACATTACCTCAAACTGTTATCATGTCACCATTTAACTAGATGATGCATTAAGACATCTCCATTTTATGTCAGTTCACAACTTAATGATGTTCCACAGGCTCCAAAAATCATTTTTGAACATCCCACAAGCAGGACAGGATATTCCTGATCAAAATGGGTAAAAATTGCTGCAGTGGCAAGAGACAGAGTCCCTGCAACATGAATGCAGAGGGTGGTAGTGAGAAAATAAAATGGAGAAGGAAAATGGCAGGTACCCCAGAGGAACCCCTGTCCCTTAAATCAGAAAATGTAACCATGTTGCCAAGAAATAAAATAGACAAGTTGATAACTGCATGAGACCAAAAAGAAATCCCCCTTGTGTTAGGTCTGGAGGAGTCGTTCTCTCCCGTCACTATTTCCAGTGTCATGTTGCTATCACAAGTAATGCTGGTGCAAGGATACACAAAAAAAGCCATGTTAACTTCAAGAACTATTAGAAACAACAATATTTAAACAACACTCGAACAATATTTGTCAAAATGACAAAGTTAGCAGGAGTGAAAATGGGAAATGTTATTTCTGCGCATCTAAGTGGGGATTTAGAGAGACTGGACATTAAAAATAGATATAAAAAAGTTATCAAGTTCTCTGTAATACAGCTCATTCTCTTTGTAATTTTCTTTCTTTTTTTTTTTTTTCCTGAGCAAACAATTTGTGTCAAAGAGAGAAGTGTCTGTTACTGAGACTCAAGAGTTGCTTGTAATGGGTTTTCTTATGTCTGGAAACAAGATCTAACACACATGCCTGCTAGCTAAAAGAGGATTATTAATATCGATACTGAGAATGCAGAGTCTAATGCTGTTGAAATATTGTCTTTTAATTGTAACATTTCTTCCTTGCAGCCCATTCCATTCTCCTATCAAACGTAACCTACAGCAGCCCTGTGCCCATGGGGTGCCTAAGGTCAGCCCATCTAAATTACGAGGGGCGGGATCGAGACACTGGCTCAGGCAATTATGACCCACTGTGAGGGGAAGGGGAGGGGCCCTAGCAATAAATGTCATTGTTAAACTGACTGTGGTCTAATGGGAGAGGCACACTGGCTGACATTCGACAGGCTTCCTTCAGTCCCTTCTCTCCTCTTTGGGAGGGGGTTAGAATTCAGTCACACACCTCCTGCTGCCTCCATCCTGCAAAGATGAAAGCGAAGATGGATGGCCTGCCTGGGGGTGGTGGGAAGGAGGTTAAGAGAGGGAGAGAGGATTTTGCTGGGTGATTGATTTAGCTAATTAGTTTGAGTGGCTGAATGGTATATGAGGGGAACACACAAGGGGGGGGTAGGGAGTGATTTGTATTGTTTGGTTTGAAAACTTGCAGTATCTTACTATAGGGGGGCTTGTTGTTGCTCCTATGGCCCCACCTTCTCCTCCCTTTCCCCTGTTACCCAATGCTGAATCCCTCTTGTTGTTGCTCCTATGGCCCCACCTTCTCCTCCCTTTCCCCTATTACCCAATGCTGAATCCCTCTCCCCTTTAGCTCCATTGCATGTGGTGAGTGAATGTGAGCTCAATAGCTCATTGTCGGATCAGTAAAGGTTTCATATGCCCAACTCAGGTTCATCAGGATCCAAGCACAACCATTTGGCAGCCACCGGCCTTGTCCTTCACAGAGTCCTGGCTAGTTAGGCAAACGTGCCCTGGAAATAGTTTTAAGTGTTGCAAATTCTTCTAAATATTAAAAAGCACAATTCTCAGCTTCCTTAAATGGTGCCAGTGTAAATTCAGGAGTGAGTCTTAGCCACTGACAGTAGTAAAAATATTATAATTATTGTCATTATTACTATTTCATGATTGGAAATTATCTCTGGCCTGACCCAGACCATTGTCATCTTTCCTTTCCCTCCAGGTACTTGCCACCCCAGTCCAACGCCCTGTTAAGAATCACAAATTGCCAAATGACAGGCTCCTCTCCACTTCTCTGAATTGCCTCTGGGCACTTACTGGGTATTTTGGAGCAAGAACAACCTACAGTTTTGTTGGGAGTATATTACGAATAACAACACACCTTGTGGAACCCAAATGGTAGCATGAGGTTTCAGATGGGAAGATGATGAAATATCCCAAGCAGGCCTCCATGCATCAGTGAAAGCTGCCTCCTTAATCTCAGCAGCCAGGGGAAGAAACCTCTCTTTACTAAATAAGGAAGGTGAGTGACATAAAATAAAATAAAAATCAAACTGAAGAACCAACCCCTCCCCCTCACATATTTTTAACAACAAATTAAAAGCATGACATGTTTTTTTAAAAAATAATCAAACAAAGAAGCCAAGAGCTACACTAGAAATGAAATATGGGAAATTATAAATCAGAGAGAGCACCAGAGGTGAGACCAGGAGTTATCCAGACTCCTTGGCTCTTTGGCCAGTGGCCACACTTCCCTTCAAGGTCGGCAGTTGGAAATGGCACTGAGAAATCTGGGTGTCTCAGCCTTAGTTGATGAATAATGAATGGAGGTCATCGGAGGTCCCTCGAGATATAGGCCAGGCTGCTTTTTCTTCACCACAGAATCAGCTGCATTCCTCACTCTGATGGTGAATAAATAGGCATTTGGCTTAATGTGACAGTATGTCTCCTCTGAACTCGCCACTAGCCTTCCCCCATCTGCCAAAGTCTCCAGAGTCTGACATGCTCTCAGAAAAACTCCATGCTGGCTATTTCTCATCTTGGCATATCATCACCCCAAGCCCAATCCACTACCTTTAACTTGTGAAGCGGGCTCAGTGTGTGTGTGTGTGCGCGCGCGCACGCATGGGAGCAGGCAGACATAATTGTGCATGTATGTAGGTCAGCACCAGCTCTTGAGTTTTTTTGATTCCCCAGGCAAACTGGAAAATGTAACTTACACAATAAACAGCCACTAAACATTTTGCTGCCCTAGGTGACCACCTGTTCTGCTTCTATAGCTGTGGAAGCTGGTTTACAAACAAATGTCTGCAAGACTCTAAAACAGCTCAGAACAATTTTTACAGTTTGCTTGACAAATAAAAGCATGAGTAAGGTACATTTATAGCAGGGGACCAAGATCAGACCATCTAGGAGGGTCTGGGATACCATCTACCTACTTTCTTATCTAGGTTCTTATTTCGGTGCCTATCACTGCAGTATCTCAGCTCAGTACACTTCCCATTTCTAAAATCAGGAAGAAAACAGTACAGCATGCGGTTGTGCACATATCAGAGCAAGCCCTTTCTTTTATGATTGAACTGGATTCTGAAATGAAGCCCAGCAGGTAGGGAGATCCCTACGCTGATTTGAAACAAATAATCATATGTCCAGGGGCTGAAGTCTTTGTCAAAAAGTCTGCAGGGAATAGATAAATATATAAGCAGGGATAGATAAAAGTGAGAGTCACTTAAACATGTACTGTATGTATTCTTCATGAGTATGTTCATGTGAGAGCAGGTATGTGGTCTTGTGTG
>NW_020664446.1:41612114-41646729 GCF_002925995.2 Terrapene triunguis | reverse complement strand
CTGCAGAGCTAAAGACATGAATCTAAAGTTTGAGCTAAAAAGCCAGACCCAATAGCTGGGTAATATGCCCGACTCTTATCCTATGTGGGTCAGGCACAGAAGAGGACATGTAACCCACACTGTCTGGTGGATTATGCATGAAGGGCCCAGGGACGATCCCAGTCCCTATGCTGAGCGTAGGATGTAAATTGCCCAAAAGAGGGCAGGGCAAACTGGGGCCATGGTTCTGTCTTCCCTCCACATCAGCACAGAGAGCTGGCCAGCAGCAGAGAGTGAAGCATACATACCCCCATCCAAAGGAATAGCTCAGCTTTTATGTTCCCTAGCACCACACATTTGAACTGTGCTTTAGTGTGTGAATAGGTGGGTATGTTGTGGCAGATCAAATAGCTGTGTATATGAGTGTGGGGCTAGGTGCAAGTGACTGTGAAGCTGGGGTCAGTTCAGATCAGTGTGCAGATGAGCATCCAGAGGATAAGATTTCTCCTCTGCCATGAACATCACCCTGTGCATTTTCGATGGAAAGTGATTAATTCCATCTAGTTCGTGGGCACCAGCTGCCTCCCACCTTTGCATTTGCAAATAGCAGAGAGGACAGTATTTACAGAACCAAAAACATATGGCAACTGCACCTTTTAACCCATTGGGAAATGACTGAAGATCATTGTACTCCATGCATTTAAAGCATAAAAACCTTTCATCTGAAAGAAATTCCCTTCCCCCATACCTGTATCAATTACAGAAGATGCATTAAGAGGTTTTAGTAATGATTTCTTGTCAATAAACTGAGCCTCTAAGTCCCTGTGCTTTAGTGACCTGATTCAAACTCTCTTGGGGCAAAATGCACCAGCGAAAGTAGTGCTACAAATACAAAGGCAGGACGAAGCAGAGATAATGGAAAAGAGATACTAGATGAGAAAAAAAAAGATCAGAGAGCGCGATCTGTATGAACACAGATAGCAAGTTTAAAGGAAGGAGATTCTTTACTTTGTGCCTTTACAAATTATTTCCTTCCCTATGACTCTTCTTCTACTCTCTTACTTGAAGGTTTAAAAGCTTTGGAGGCTGCAGCATGACTGACTTTCATATTGAGTCAGCTGAAGATTTAACTAGACACAAGGAAACTGCTGTCCTTTTTCTTCCTCAGTGTATAATATAGCTGCAGTAAGATCAGGGGACAGCCCTAACTGGGAACCATTCCCAGCACTAAACTGAGCAGAGATTTACACTGAGGCAATTCCTCTGCACTCTGACCACCTCAAGGCCCTTGCTTTCTTACGTGTGCATTGGCTTAACATTCCTTATTTACTACAGGCTGAATCCTGCCTTCTACTGTGCTCATGTACAGAGAAGGTTGGGGCCTAGCTTACAAGAAACCTCTTCCATACAAATACAGACGCCCCCCAACTTACACAATTGTTCCGTTCCGGAAAGCCTTGCGTAACTCGAATTTTGCATAAGTCAGAAACTTATACCTGTATGTTATGCAAAAATCCTATTTCTGGTTTATGGAACTTTTTCCGTAAGTCAGGTCTTGTGTAACCCGGGGAGAGTCTGTAACAGGGTAGGATTACTCTACAGCACTCAGTAGAGAACTAAGAAAGCAAGCTGGCTAATCCATTGGTTCAGACACCATGTCATAAAGGAGGTGTCATTGGGGTACAGGAGGCACTTTTAGCCACATTCACCAGCAAGTGTTTGCTTCTGTTCAGAGAAGTAGGGGGGGAAAGTGTCCTCACAGCTAACTTTCAACCCCTCAACACCCAGCATTTATAATGGTGTTAAATATATTAAAAAGTGTTTTTTATTTATAAGGGGGGGAGGGGTCACAGTCAGAGGCTTGCTGTGTGAAAGGGGTCACCAGTACACACGTTTGAGAACCGCTGGAGTAGAGGATGCCTTAAGCCAGTGGCGCTCAACCTTTCCAGACTACTGTACCCCTTTCAGGAGTCTGATTTGTCTTGCATATCCCCAAATTTCACCTCACTTAAAAACTACTTGCTTACAAAATCTGACATAAAAATACGAAAATGTCACAGCACACCATTACTGAAAAATGGCTGACTGTCTCATTTTTAGCATATAATTATAAAATAAATCAATTGGAATATAAATATTGTACTTACATTTCAGTGTATAGAATATAGAGCAGTATAAACAAGTCACTGTCTGTATGAAATTTTAGTTTGTACTGACTTCGCTAGTGCTTTTTATGTAGCCTGTTGTAAAAGTAGGCAAATATCTAGATGAGTTGATGTACCTCCTGGAAGAACTCTGTGTGCTCCAGGGCACCACGCACCCCTGGCTGGGAATCACTGCTTTAAGCAACATCTTTGATTCCTCTATCTGCACCAATGAATACCTGAGCTCTCATCATTTCTTTGGGTCCTGTCTCTGCATTTTGGAGTGAGTCTTTTCCATACACAGATTTCCACATAAGGAAGGAACCAAATTGTATACATTGTCATGTAGTTCACATATACATATATCAAACATACGTGTATAAAAGAGCTGACCCTAGATAAAACTGGCTTGGGTTCATATCAGAAAAATCATACTTAAATGAGACCTTAGGAATTAAACCCTGTTATTAATTGTATATATTCGTCACATACCCGAAGTAGGGAACTATTCCATTTGACTTCAAATGGGATTTGGAACAGGCCCTAGATAAGTAACATTTTGGGAACTTATGTTCTGTCCAATTTATAGTACTGGTTGCCTACATTATATATAGCATATATGTGAAATTATTATTTCATTAAATATATGACAAAGATATGGAAAATATAGTTTTATTATATAGGTAAGCAATGTCTACCCAGAGAGAACTTTCTGGTGTGCCCAGAGTGTGTGAGTGTGAGGAGCTGGGAGCAAGAGGTGTGAGGAGCTGAGAGTGAGAGGGTGTGCTGCTGGAGGACTGAGGAGCACAAGCGTTATCAGACACCAGGAGGAAGGTCCTGTGGTGAGAATAAGGAAGGTGTTTGGAGGAGGCCATGGGGAAGTAGCCCAGGGAGTTGTAGCTGTCATGCAGCTGTTACAGGAGGCACTATAGACAGCTGCAGTCCACAGGGCCCTGGGCTAGAACCCGGAGTAGAGGGCGGGCCCGGGTTCCCCCCAAACCTCCCAATTGACCTGGACTGTGGATTCTTCCAGAGGGGAAGGTCTCTGGGCTGTTCCCCAACCCACGTGGTGAATGTCTGAGGCAAGAAAATCCGCCAATAAGCGCAGGACCCACCAAGATAGAAGAGGAACTTTGTCACATAACCAACTTCTGCTTTGTGCTGTCCAACTGCTCACACCCAAGATATCCAGCCCACAAAGGGAGCGCACGAGAGAAGTAGTCTGTCTCTTTTCTGCCTTTTTTGGAAAGTCAGAGTGTGCTCCATAAACCAGTAACTCAGATCCCAGATTGTTGGGGAGATAATGGGGAGTGGTAGGGGATATGCCCTGTATGTGTGACTGCCTCAGGCAGCTAGGGCCCTAGTACAGATCCTCATACCAACATGATTTCTACTTTTGGCAGGTACACAATGCCTGAGGGAGCTGAGTGCAGGGCTGGTCTCAACTTCAATAATGATGCACATTAGGGCTACTTATGTGCCCATTTCTGTCCAGCTAATCTATCTTTCTAGGTTTCTACCCCCACCCACCAGTATAGTTCCTGACTGCATTTGTGTAGGGAGGGATATTATGACTAATTGCAGGTGCCAGACAGAATTTGTCCCGTTGTCTAAAGGCAAATTGAGTCTGCCGGGTATGCACATTCCCAGAAAATCAGGACACCCTTTGCAAAAAAACATCCCTGCACTGTTATTTTTATTATATTATAATGAGGAGATGTGAAAGGAAAATTCAAACAGGAATGAATGGAAGAAATCCATAGGCTCAGGAAGTCAGTTCTGAGCCAACCATCTCGTGCTGCCAAACTTATCCTCAAGCATTTGGTGCTCCAGGGAGGTGCATCCTCCACCCATGTCATCCTCCAACACTTGTAAGTTACAGGGATGGGCTCTGTTTAGAAGATTTTTTAAAAGACCTTTATCTTATCTTCCTTTGCCGCCAAAAATTGTCTGGATTCTATCCAAAGCTCTCCAGCAGAACAGGGGTCTGAGCATGCAGTGCTTGCAGCTTTCCCATTCTTCTCAAAATTGTAAAAACGTCTTGTAAAAACAAAATTAAAGGCCTGGATGTCGGCCACAAAACCCTGACTCTGGACATGTTTGCTGTTGTACGTGACTCAGGGGAAGAAAAGCCATTGGCATTAAACTTCTTTATAAATCTATTGATGGTATTTTATCACTTCCCGACATTCTTCTATAAAAACCACTCAGCTACGTTTACAAATTATAAAATTAGTTTTATGTGCAGGATCCAGCTAATGGCACAGCTAAATCTAGTGAGCAGAAAGATTAGCTGCTTTTTCCTTCCCAGTACTCGAATTTATTGTATAGCATGTTTGTGCGAGGAGGGGGGAGCTGAAACCATTCCTGGGTAGAATGATTTTCCTCTTGAGCTGAAGCTTTCAAGGGTCAATGATGAGTCGACCAGTGACCGGAGAGTTTTGGAAACCCTGTGGTGATGAAACAGGACTGGATGGGTGAGGGATATGCTTGTGGTTTATAGGCAGCATATTCCCCATCTATAAACAAGTGAACACCAACCTGAAGGAGAAACTTAAATACAATGAGAGGTGGATTTAAGGCATCAGGAATGGAGCAAGAAATAGAGAGATCTGTTACTAAGAATTTTATAAAAAAAAGAGACAGTGTCTAATTTTTTATTCTATCTACATTTGTGTGCAATGTTTTTATGTTTCATACAGTGCATTAAGCAAGAGAGAACACACCAGTGGCAACAAACCATATATATTGAAATATTACAATGATGGACTGTTATGAATTTAGAATAGATGTTACATGACATTTATTATATGCATTTTATAGACTGCCATATCCATATGGCTCTAATGCTTACTGTGGATTGGACCAGCATCCAGCCAGCCCCACGATCAAGGACTGTATCCTCACTACCATCCCACCCGCCATGCAATAAGGACTCCTGAGCTGCAGCCCAGGATCTAAACAAGAAATTGATCTCAGGCATTTCTAAGACACCTATTACATTGATAGCTACGGACAAACATAAATATTTATTAATCATAGCACAACCGTGAGAAAGATACGTTGGTAAATATTTCCCATTTTTCACATGGGAAAACCGTCACCAATTGTTTAGGGCCAATATTTTCAAATGCGGGTGCCCAAAGAGACCTAAATCCATATTTTGTCACCTAAATGAGTGGCCTAATTAGCAATATTGCTGAACACCTACAGCTCCCAATGAAGTGAATGGGAGCGGTGATGGTGCTCAGGACCGTTGAAATTCAGGCCTTTGAAACACAGACTTAGGTATCACTGACTCCGTAAAGTTATTGGCCTAACCAAGTGGAGAATCAAGCCCCGTGTTTCTACATGTTTTGTGAATTTTGCCTGCTTCTTTATCACAAGTGTTGGGGCTATAAACGACCAATGCCCTGCGAGCCTAGTACAGTGACATTGTTTGGATCAGGTCAACTTTCCTAGGATATTATTCCCCCCTTAATGCATTCAGCTGCTTAGTAATCCTTTCTCTGATGGGAAATGCTTTAGAGACAAAATACAAACTCCCCCAAATTAAAGGCTAGCTTTTGCTTTTTCCTAATCAGCTTTGAATACTGGGAACAGAAAGAGAAAATACATCTTCAAGACATGTTCTCAGACTTACGCATTCTGCTCACTTTAAAAAAAAAAACATTTTCCTCTCTAGTCGTAGTCACCCACAAATCAGTCCTTGAAAGAGTTCTTCAAGTGGGTAGGCAACGATCGGTAGGACAGTTACAGTGGGATTATTTAGTTGTATAAACTTTACAGAAACAAGAGGTACGCATACTACCATATCTTTCCCATATACAATCCTGATCCAGTCAAGTACCAGGTGATTTGAGTATATAGCTCACTCCTATGAAATAGCTGTTATGTTTGTAATACAGAGAGACCCAAACCAAAACACTGGCCCGGAACATGCTCAAACTTTGGGCAAATTTGGATCCAAATCTAAATTCTGTAACCTGGACTCATCTCTAACTAATATACCCATAAGGCCTGAATTTCAGAGGTGCTGAGCATCCGCAGCTCCCCTTGACTTCAGTTAGCGTTGCGAATGCTCAGCACTTCTGAAAAATCAGACCCCTGGGGCTTAATCCTGTATGCCACTAACAAGTGCGGAGTTGTTGGGGTGTGTGCAAAATAAATTATAATGAGCAGGATAGAAAGCACAAGCAAATCTGATCCAAAATTAATGAGAGCATTGCTGCACAGCTGCCAAGTTACTCCTGTCTTGTAGCCTACTTTCTTATGTGCATGGAGCATCAATCCAAAGCCTCTCTCTCTCTATCAATCCTCCAACCTTACCTCATTCACATCTCTCCTAAAAATGCTGCATCCCTCCCCCCACACACACAAAAAAGTGTTTACCTTTTAAAAGCACCAGCACAACCAACAACAGTTGAATCACCAAGTGTCACGGAGTCCTAAAATGAGGAACTGTGCAATATTATTTCTACAATCCCTATCCTGCTTCCCCCGCTCTCTTCCCTATGTTATTGCCCCACTTATCTGCCAAGCCTATCATTTAGATTTGGGGGTATTTGTTTACTAGTACACTTATGTGTGCTGTAAAATAACAAATAGTAGGAGAAGTAAAGCCAGAAAGGGTTGTGTGTAGCTTGCTAACCACACTATGTTCATGCTGAAGATCACACTTAAGTACATGAGGGAAGCAACAGAGGGTCCTGTGGCACCTTTAAGACTAACAGAAGTATTGGGAGCATAAGCTTTCATGGGTAAGAACCTCACTTCTTCAGATGCAAGTAATGGAAATCTCCAGAGGCAGGTATAAATGATTTATACCTGCCTCTGGAGATTTCCATACTGATTTATACCTGCCTCTGGAGATTTCCATTACTTGCATCTGAAGAAGTGAGGTTCTTACCCACGAAAGCTTATGCTCCCAATACTTCTGTTAGTCTTAAAGGTGCCACAGGACCCTCTGTTGCTTTTTACTTAAGTACATGTCCTTCCAGACACACTCATTCTCTGCCCACCAACTGTTTTCTCCCTGGTCCTCTCCAGAGTTAGCAAGACATGTAAGGGCTGGGGGTCATAGCACACAGTGTGGAAGATTATGCATGGATTCTGCCAACACATGCAGCTAAATCCTGTTTGTCTTCATCAGGCAAGGGCTCATTGCTCATGCAAATACTTCTTCTGAAATCAGGGCAACCACTTGTGCTAGGCAAGTGGGATTTCACCCTGGAGAATCAGGAAAGAGCAGCATGCTGACTAGCTAAGAAGATGCTTCTCTATACACACAAATGTGATAATTAGCTACGTCAGGAAAGGAACTACAGAATGAGTGTTAAAGTGTAACAGAGTTTTAGAAATATCTGTTTGTAAATTGGCTGGAATATGCCAGGGCTTCCAACTCTTAAAGGCACCACAATAAAAGCACTAGCAATGTAGTCTGAGCCCTGAATTGCCCTATATCTGCTGTAACAGAAAAGAACCCTGCCCTGGTTAAATACAACACTGCTATGATTAACCAAACCTTGAGATGAATATGCTTTTTCATCTCTGATTTCCATATGCCCCTGAACCTTAGTCCTACACCCTCCAGAATGGTTTTCCATTTTCACATAGCCTGATGAGTGTCATTTTGATATACAGATGTATAAAGGAGTCTTTGTTTACAAAATGACAGCCATGAAATGCAAATAAAAAGCCCAAGAAGCACAAGATCAAACGGGCCAATTCTGTCCTTTCAAAGGCATTGAAACTGCAAAGCTCACAATAAGCAACATTTGTGCCTGGAACATTAAATATGATACTAAAAGCATCTTCTGCATGAAAACAACATGCATATGAGTTTATTTATGATGCAACTTTAATCTCTTCAATAGCAAGTCTTTAAAGCTTCTTTCAGGATGAAAAAAATAATACTGGGTAATGAATCAAGGCCTTAAGAGGCTGATAAGCAGCAGGGAGCCCTGGTGGAGAGTGCACTCCTGACTTAATTAAAGTCTTAAAAGATACTCCAAGAAACAAAATCCATTTTACCCATCAATGCGATAAAAGACTGCAAGTTCCCTTAAACTCACCTGCCTGCCTCATGAATCTTCTCGCTGGAAAGCGAGGCAAAATGTGGTCTTCTTTCATTTAATTCTTCAAACCAGCAATTTTCTTGCAAGCACTACAGTTTTACTGCTCGCTGGAAACACTAATGGGAGCTGTACCTATGCAGTGAGAGGAGAAGATGGTTTAAAGTGTTCTGAAGGCAGAGGTGCATCAAAGCTCTCTGAAGTGATTGAAAACATGCTGGTATTCTGAGGATACGGCATGTGTTCTGAGCTAAAGCTTTAGGAGATGGTGGGGTTTACTGAAGGCAATGGAGTTGTGCCAGATTCACCGTACTGTAATTGAGAGCAGAAATGGGTACGTTATGAACTGAATGCAACCTTTAGTATGGAATCACTACTAACACCTCCATAATAAATCCCTCTGTGCATTCATTTGGTTGAAAAGCTAGTAACTGTCAATGTATCATAGGTTAAAAATAATATTTCATTTAGATCTCATTCAGAATAGCTCTGCTGAGTTTTGTTTCAAATTAGAGTGTGCAACATAGTTCCCTTTTATTAGTCTGTTGTTGGTTGGATCTGCCTCCCTCCCACATTCCTGGTGGGGACTGATACTTCCCTGCGGGTTAATGGTTACTTAGGCTGAAGATCTATTATCGTTTCCCTCCCTTGTCTTTTTGAAGTCACTCTTCACTTGGAGCTCACTTTTCACGCTCACCTCCACCAGGCTGTGTAGCTGCCACTTTATCATCTCAGGGAACTTGCTCAGCTTCTTCACCTCATCCCATTGCGCTGGGCTGCTGAGATTCTGCTACAAGCCTTTATCCAGCACTGGCAGGAATATTGTAGCTTGTTGTTTGCTGAGATTTCTCTTGTATTCCCTTTGGTATTTGCAGCTGGGCAGGTCTCTAACACTGAGAACAGTCTCCAGCACTCTGCTTGCCAAACCGTTTCCAAAAGCTCTGCATTAGCTTTCTGCCAATTATTCTTTACTTTCTCACTGATGATAGCATGCTCTGCACTCTTCATACATCTAATAAGACATGGTCCCTGTCCCAAGATCTGAGAACGAATTTTACAATAGCAAACACACATTACACTCAAAGTCTATTTTATACAAACCCTAGATGCTGTGGTGATTGGTACTTAGGCATTTCCAGACCAGATCAGATCTATAGCCCATCTACTCCAGTATTCTGCCTCCAGCACTGGCCAATATCACATACTTCAGAAAGAGATGCAGAGAACCCTGCATAAGCAGATGTGGGTTGATCTGCCTCCCTGAGAAGTTTCTATTTATATTATAGATAGTATCTATATACACATATATATACACATTCGTTAGTTACAGAGTGAGACCTACAGGACAGTTCAAAGTGGTGACAATTACTAGGAGACATTGTTGAAAGGCTTAGCGGAAGAAACAGGCTGTCAGTTGAAGCCATAGAAGTTAATGGGACTTAAACACATGCATAAGTGATTTGAATTGGGCCTGAATGGATAAGTCAAAAAGAAAAACAAAACCTCACAAATATTTGCTAGAATAAAAATGTCAAAGACTCACCAGCTGTATTCACTCTGCTTTGTGTTTGCCATTCATGAGTATTCCAGTCAATATGTAGATTTGCGGAATACGTGCTAAACCAGCTAATTTTATTTACTAACATTTATTAAAGCTGAACAGAACTGTTGATAGAACAAATTGTTTTCCTTGAATATGTATCAAAAATGAAAGTAAAATACAAAACAGTAAGAGGAAGGTTGATAAGGTATGAGGTACAGTAGGTATTTGTACATATTGCTGCCTTAAAAGATAATGGAAACAAAATTAAAATGTGCACATTTGCACTGTTTAACCTGATTCTCATCCAACCAGTGGATATACACAATGTCATGGACCCTATATGTCCAAGCAAAGTAACCAACTTGGCTCAAATTTTGAATATTTGCTTGGGAATTATCTCAAAAAGAGGCATCATTTGCTTTGGGCCAGATTGTGAGTCCCTTTCTCACATTACTTAGCATCTACTCTAATGCCTAATCCTATTGATTTCAATGGAACCATTCACCCAAATAGCTGCTTACTAGTGAAAATGAGGGACTCATAGTCTGGCCTTTAATTTATTAAATAATTCAGTGTACTGAACACATTCACAAACATTGCAATCAGGCCAGGGACAATTTGCACACAGAAGAAAAGTCAAAAATTTTTGAATTATTTACTGCAAATTATCCAGATTTAGTCCTTGTTGTCCCTTTGTCCAAGCTTGGAGGAGGTTGTCCTATATTTTGTTACCTTTAATGATGGTTCCCTGTCTCCTTGCCACTTGCTGCCGTGTGAGCATGTGACCCTCTCTCTCTCTCATCTTCCTGCAGTTACATTTCTCACAGACAGGAGTATTTCTTCTGGGCAGCAGGAACATTCTCAAATGCAATTCTCTTCTTCCTTTCCTGAACTCTGACCTCCCATTTGCCTCCATTGTCTACAAGTTTGGAATCTGCCTGCACCTCAAACTTTCTTTCTTCTTCCTCATCTTTTAGGTCAGCCAACATGGCTATTGCCACCTCTGCAATGTTTTCTGTGTATGCCATAACTCCCTCTACATGTCACCCAGGACTATGATTGAAATGTGAGAAAAGCTTGACATAGGCAGGTAAGGAAACTCTCATGCACACAAGTATGTTTGGTTTTGGATCAATTATGTAATGAGGACAAAGACGCTTAATGACACAGTATTACCTTTGAGGGTGTGTGGGTCCCTTGTTTTGTACTAAAAGTTTTCTTACGATTCCTCGCAGGACCTCAGGGATATGTTAATCCCTTTCCAGCAGAGCCTGTGGGGAAATCCGCTTTTCAACTATCTCCGCTGTATCTTCGCTCAGATATAAACATGAATGATAGTGTGTGTGAATGTGATCTTCTAAATAGCAAACACTTAAATTACATTGATGTGACCTATTAAAACAGACTTAAGTACCCAATGATGGTTCGTTATTGCAGCTTATTTTGCCCTCTGGTGCGGGATTTATTAAATATACTTCAAAGAAATTACATCAGGAAAGCATTGTCTGTGCCCTGTATTAGTAATCTCACTATATGTGAGGGCACAGGGATTGTCTCATTAAAACTGAGAAGGGTTTCCATGCTTACATCACTGAGTTGCTGATTTAAAGAACTGGCTCCTGAGACACAAAGGCTGTGATATTTGTCAGGCCAAAAGGAAATCTTAGTTAGCAAGGGTCTGGAGAAGCACAAGTACCATCTTGTTCTATGCAGGCTTATATATTACATGGTAAATACAAGAAAATACAAATAACTTCTATGTTTGCCTGAAAACTCAGAGGAAAAGAAATCAAGAAATCCAGAGTTAAGGCTGCCACTTTGCTTGTTCACTCACCCCTGTTGTGTGCAAATATTGCAGTTCCCAAAACAGTTTATCTATCTGGGAACAGCGGCAGGATTGTTCATCGTGGCTGTCACAGGGAGAGATGGGTCAGAGGACACATGCTGGCGAAAGGGCTACTTGAACTAGTAGCCAGAACTCCTCCCTGCTGCCTCAGAGCACTGGGACATCCCAAATGTGAGGGGCTGGTGGGTTTGTATCTTATTATATTTTCCCCACACACCAACAGTTTCTGGGTTTCGACCAGGGCCTCATATATGACACCCAACGCTTGAGCCTAATTAGCGCCTAGGTTTGCAGCTGCAGTTTGGCTTTTAACAGCAGTGCCCTACCAGTGGGTAAGAAAGAGCAATCTGACCTACAAATTATATTTACACATGGAAATTAGCCCATGATTCCCTAGCATTCCAGGATGGAATTCACTGGCATGGCACTGTGCTAGCATTGATATTGTTTAAAGTCAGATTCAGTGTTTCCAGCGAAAAAAACATTTATTCCCTGCACATTCCACGTGCTGAAGATAGTGATATTACTCGCCATTGGCCTCCCTTCTGGAGCTGAAGCATTGAACCTTACAAATTATTTCTGGGACTGCAAAGTCAGTTTGAGTTTACAAACACTTTTCCTGTTTAGAACCATGGGGGTTTTCACCACTATGAATCAATTTTAAAAAATTAATTTAAAGTTTGTCTAGTGAGAGGGAAGCCTGTGCTGTAGGACAGAGAAGAACTGCTCAAAAGCAGGGCTGCCACAAGAAGGGAGCCTGTACACAGTGTATATACTGGCTTGGGTCTTCCTTGCAGCCACACTCCACTCAATGTGGGGGCAGGGCAGATGTCAAGGAGCCAGTTACAGCTCCCCAGTTCTATGGCTCATTCTATGCCACTCCATCCCCCAATGGGAGTGAAAGCAGCCTACGGGCTTCTGTCACTTACACCATTGGTGTATAGACCCTAAAGGACCATGCACAAATGGAGGGTCAGCACAGTGGCCCAGAGCTCTGCCTTAAACCCTCCCCACTCTCTTCCCCGGCACATTCCCTCTGCCAAAGTGCAGTGATGGGCTGAGGCAGGAAATGGCTCCTCTGCCTTGACGTGGGAATTCTCAGCTGTCCATTTACGCCCAGACTCTAGCCGCTTTGTGCTGCAGAGTCATAACTAGCTATTTTTGCGCCCAAGGCAAGAATATAAAATTGCGCCCTCCCCACTCCATATAATTTCATAGTAGTTACTTTGTAAAAAAAAAAAGAAAAATATGTAAATAACAAGAATAATAATGATAATAGAACGTTTATTTATTTTAATCATAAGATCCGCGTACAAAATCAACTAATACATATCAGGTGTGCATCGTAGTGCATCATGACCTGTGGGGGTCGGGGTCGGGGCTTGCAGCCCGGCCCAGGGGTCGGAGTTGGGGCTCGCCTCGCAGCCACACACTGGGGTCGGGGCTCACAGCCCGGGGTCAGGGCTCGCAGCCGCATACTAGGGTCGGGGTTGGGGCTCACAGCCGCGCGCAGGGGTCGGGGCTCACAGTCTGGCGCAGGGGTCGGGGCTCGCAACCTGCAGCTGCGCGCCGGCGTCGGGGCTCGCTACCCCCCACATAACCGGGTCGCGATCCCCAGTTTGAGAACCAATGCTTTATAATTACTGTAGGGTGTATTCTATTCATTTTCCATTTACATTGTACATTTGTCATGACGCAATGTGCATATTATGTGATTATAATTTTTCATAAAATAATAAGAATTAAAAAACTTAATTTGTCTTTTTCTGCACCCCTCAGCTTTGCGCGCCCGAGGCAAGTGCCTCACTCGCCTCACCCTTGTTACGGCACCGCAGAGTGGATCTATGAATCTGGCCCACTGGATCAATTTTATCTATTAGAATTTCTCTTGTACTCCCCTCCCCCATTTCTTTCTTGTTTCACAGTCTCCCTCCATTTGGAACAATTTCCTAAATGCTCAAATTTGAGTCACATTTTTTACCCACATTGCTCAAGTGGGTTCAAAATTAAGCAAAGTGAGTGTGCCCATCCCTTAGACTATGTCATTTCGAAGTTAATCTCCTCGCCTGAGGTCTCAGCATTGGCATTGTTTACGATGGTTGAGATTTTCAAAGCAGTGCAGGGAATTTAGCCACAGATTTTATCAAAATTAAATCCCCTGCACTGCTGTGAAAATCTCACCTTGTGCCTGTGCTTCTATGGGAATGTTCAGAAACAGTATCAACGATGCACGTCACAGGACACCTTCACCCTGGCTACCCACACCCCTCCCCAGGCATAGGTGTAACTTTAAAGCATGTTATTAATTGTGTAAGATATTTCTGAGTAGAATTTCATAGCTCTGAATAAATCCAACTCCCAATCCTTGTCATTATACTATAGAAGTTCTCAAACTGTGCTCCATGGAGCATTTGTTGGGGGCCCATGGAAAGAGGGGTGTGTCACATGGTGTTGACTCTCCTAGTTTCCAGCTGCTAAAGTGGATTAAAACTACTAAAAATACAGTAGATGCTTTCTTAATATAATTTTTCCACATAAGCAGTTGCTGCAGTAGACACAGGGATGTTATGTGATCACAAATGGGAAGGGAAGAGACCTGAATGGTTGTGAATGGGAGTGGAAGTGTCTATAATATGATCTTGCTATTAAGCTGTGATTCATGCTATGAACATACTTCTCCACACATTTTGCAGCTCCAGCAGCCTTTTATAATGCCAGCTTTATACTACTGTGTGTGAGAGAGAGAGAGAGAGAGTGTGTAAGCTTTATGCTCTCTGCCAGGGTTTCTGTACTCTAACAGCTTTAACACTTGCTGCCATCTAGAGATAAGAATTAGAACTTAAGGCACAAACATTCAGATAGTAATTAACAAAACAAGGGAGAGTTGACTAGTACTAGGGCCCTCACTTTACGCAGAGAAGAAGGAGTAGTAGGCAAGAGTCTGCTAAATCATTTAGCAGCCGACTCATTTGTACATGGATCACTGTTGTAACCAGGGCTTGATGTCTCTTCTATTTTGCTAATTTATAATAGACAATTCATAGAATATTCATATAAAAGAATGAAGGGTTCTTTTCTGAAGAGATTGATCTGTAGACACTGGAAACAGGTGGCTTGGTGCATTAAGCATTGGTCCAGCCTGGAGTCTGCTTTGTGTGAAGTTTTTAGCTTCAAGTGTAATGAAAGTAATAGTTCCTGTTTAGAACTGGGGCCAGGTGGAGTCTGTCTAGGGGGTGTGGAGGGATTTCAAACCAGGAGGAAAACTTCACACTAGCTGAAAGATTGTCCTGAGTTTCAGCTGAGGGTCTCAAAGCACTTTACACACACTAATTAACTGAGCCTCTCAATTGCCTGTGAGGAATAGAAATTGTATATTACCCACTTTACAGATGGGTAAACTGAGGCACAGAGGGGCTTTGGCCCTGATCTAGTGCCCACTGAATTCAGTGGAAAGACTCCCATTAACTTCTGAGGGTTTTGAATGAGGCACTCTTTGAATTATTAGTGGAAACAGGAGTAGAACCTATGAATCCTGATTCATATTCCCCTGCACTAGCCAGTAGAGACAGCCCTGTGTTGTGAGGGTTCTATTTTAGCTAGGCTGCAGCTCTCCAGGGATGAAAAAGCTAAGTGAATTACCCTTCCACTTCCTCTGAGCCATGGCAAGGGTAAATGATTCTTTTCAGCTTGGGCTCCTTTCAGGTTCCCTTGAATTACAGTACCTTTCACTCTTGCAGGATACCAGCTTTACTTCTCCAGCTTTGCTAAGGTTGCCAGAGCAGAGAAAGATTGATGGGGTCAGTTATAATCATAAATATTTTCTTTTAAATAATTGAAACAGCTTTTGATTTCCTTTCCATTCTGAAAGCTCTCAGAGCAGCAATGCACTTTGGAGACTTGAGATCAAATGTGCCTGCCTTTCTAAAAGCAGAAAGACCCATATATAAAATAAAAACCTATATATTTTCTGTATATTTCATATAGCGTCAGATTTTTAGGTGCTCAGCACCTACAAATGGGGCCAGATTTTCAAAAGAGCTCAATTTCCATTTAGGCACTAAAACAGGGGCCAGATTACTAAGTGCTCAACTCCCACTATGGCACTTCCAGACAGATTTTCCAAATTGCCCAGCACTCAATGCTCAGAGACGTTTTGAAAATGTGGCCCATTATGTATTGCCTCATATGACACACAGATCTAAGAATAATCGTTATTTTTAATAACACTAGGTTTTATGTTTCTTCATCAGTAAATCCCACAGTGCGTTACAAAGAAGTGTCTTTTTTATAGCCGGGGGAAATGAGTTACAAAGAGGTTAAGTGATTTTCCCAGGCCACTCACAAAGCCAAGAATAGATGCCAAGGCTCCTGAGTCCCAGTCCAGTGCCCAATCTACTAGGCCACACTGTCTCCCAGTATACACAATACAGAATGCGCCTTTTAAAGTAGTTTAAAGTATATTTAAAAACACAGCAAAGATGAGCATCTCCAACAAAAAGTCCCAAACCTCTATCATTAATTAACAAAATATGGAAAAAGTGAATGAAAGTCCACAGTTATTAGTGTGAATGTCCCTTTAAGGGATATCCTTTTTTTGGTGCCTAGTGTACCTCACCCCATATCAAGTCCATATAGTTCTCTCTGTGTCCCATATTTAATCATACAATCATTCAAAGGATCATACACAGCAATGCTTAGGTATGATTTTATATCATGATTACATCTAAATGAAGAAAATACAATCTCTCCCCAACACTGTCCTCTTCAATACTTCCTATGTGCTGCAGTTAAAGTGATTATTTTTCCACCCACTCTTATGGCCATTTCGTCTCCTTTCGTTTGTACCTTCGTTGGCCAACTCTCCCTTTCTGCATCAAGTCTGAACTCCTTGTCCTTAGTAGTCTTGCCCATGAGTGCTTAGACCAGGCCGGGATTTATGGAGACTCTGTGTGGTGATATTACAGGCTATATTTATTGAGTCCGGAAACTTAGAAAGCCAAAGAGAACTATAGGGCCTTGTCTGTGTCCAGTGGCCTCGATAAAGAATCTTCTTCGTGTTTGTTACAATCAGATCCTGTTTCTTACCAACGCTGAGGGATATCACCATAAATTGCATCATTTTCAGGATGCTGCACAATTGCCCAGGCCTACAACTGAGCCTTGGCACATCCTTGCTTCCAACTTCATGACCCACACTCTGCCATGTCTCCTCCCACTTGTGTCTTCATGCTGCCCCAGCTGCCTGTGAGACCTCCCTCTCCCTGGCCTCAAGCCATCCTCACTCTGCCTTCAAATCTTACCTTCAGACTCACTACTTTCCCACAGCTCGCCTCTCCTCCCAGGTTACCTGCTTTCGTCCCAAAAATTTAAAAAATCTTGTATTTTCAAACTTAATTCACAGCACTTCTTTAGCCTCTTCCTATTTGTTATTGTTACTTTCATCTCTCCCTGAATCCAACAGGTGCTCATCTTGCAAAGGGGCACCATCCACTAGGCTCCTTACATTTGTATAGCGTCCCACGGACTCCACACCTGCATAAAGGTCAGCACAAGTTTCTCCAATTCCCTTTAACTTCCTTGTCTGTTGCAGTAGTTTCCAGTGTTCAAACTCCCCACACACAAAACAACCTTGTGCAAACAACATGGAAAACTTTGGCCTTAAATTTTTTTTCAGACCCTTATGAGCAAGTCCTGACACACCCTTAATGATAATGGGAGTTTAGAAGACACCCGCTATACAATACATACACCTAAAGACACTCCAAAGAGAAAAATCAGTACTTATTAATTAGGCTGTACACCATACTAATTCCGTTTAGATAGGATATAAATTGATTTTGGCTGTGCATTCCAGTGGATATAGTGTACTTAGATTTTCAGAAAGCCTTTGACAAGGTCCCTCACCAAAGGCTCTTAAGCAAAGTAAGCAGTCATAGGATAAGAGAGAAGGTCCTCTCATGGATTGGTAACGGGTTAAAAGATAGGAAACAAAGGGTAGGAATAAATGGTCAGTTTTCAGAATGGAGAGAGGTAAATAGTGGTGTCCACCAGGGGTCTGTTCTGGGACCAGTCCTATTCAACATATTCATAAATGATCTGAAAAAAGGGGTAAACAATGAGGTTGCAAAATTTTCAGATGATACAAAACTACTCAACATAGTTAAGTCCCAAGCAGACTGCGAAGAGCTACAAAAGGATCTCACAAACCTGGGTGGCTGGGCAACAAAATCGCAGATGAAATTCAATGTTGATAAATGCAAAGTAATGCACATTGGAAAACATAATCCCAACTATACATATAAAATGATGGGATCTATATTAGCTGTTACCCTCAAGAAAGAGATCTTGGAGTCATTGTGGATAGTTCTCTGAAAACATCAACTCAATGTACAGCGGCAATCAAAAAAGCGAACAGAATGTTGGGAATCATTAAGAAAGGGATAGGTAATTAGACAGAAAATATAATATTGCCTTTATATAAATCCATGGTACGCCCACATCTTGACTACTGCATGCTGATGTGGTCGCCCCATCTCAAAAAAAGATATATTGGAATTGGAAAAGGTTCAGAAAAGGGCAACAAAAATTATTAGGGGTATTAGCCAGGATGGGCAAGGATAGTGTCCCTAGCCTCTGTTTGCCAGAAGCTGGGAATAGGTGACAAGGGATGGATCACTTGATGATTACCTGTTCTGATCATTCCCTCTGGCACACCTGGCACTGGCCACTGTCGGAAGACAGGATACTGGGCTAGATGAACCTTTGGTCTGACCCAGTATGGCCATTCTTATTAATTTAAACATTCATTAATTTTAACTTTAATTTAAAAAAATAGAAATAATTAGAATGATATACAAAACCTCTCATTGCAGAAAAATATGGACAGATAAAAAGGAAAGCCTTATAACTGATCTTGCAACCACTTAAGCACATGCTTCCCTTTCTGCACATGAGAAGCCTCATTCAATTCAACATACTAAACTCCTTAGAAAATCCAGCCTAGTTCTTAGCTGAGAATTTGAAAATCTGGCCCTTAACTCTCACAACATTGTCCTAATTTTAGAATGTCTGAAATTCTATACATGGTAACAAAATATGCTTGAACTTTTTCTAGTCTAAAAAAATATTGTGTCATAACATGGTTTTATAAAACTGGCCAATTTTGCAATGTTTATGTAGTTGCATATACTGCATGAACCTGATCAAAGCCCATTGGAATTTAAAGGGAGTCTTTCCACTCACCTGAGTGCACTTTGGATTAGGCTCTACATTGCTTTTACAATGCAGTTGATTAAACATGGAGGACATCTGTAATATTTTACACCTATTTTTTCACCTCATGTGTGGCAAATGATGTGGGCTAGTACAATAGCCTAGTGATTCTCTGAATTCCCCTCGCTCCATAGAGATATTTGAGTACTGAAGTAGTCTGATATCCAGAGGTGAGCAGGCACATATGGAGGAAATAAACAGAGTTTCATGGGTCAGCTGTTTTATGCTGTCATGATTCTAGTTCCTCTATTAATACCAGGTAATGCGAAACTTAACCTACATTACCACAAGAGCCTACAGAGTCGCCACATATTTACCATGTCATCACTGTTCTAATGACCTGGCTCTGTACTGTTCAGACCTACCATGTTGCACACATGTTGGAGCAGGATATGGCCATGTGTTAAATCATAGAGGGCGGACACCACAGTTCACAGGAAAAACTCCTGTTGATTTCATTTGGAGCGTTGTCCTAATAAAGAGTGCAGAATCAGGCCCAGCATTTCCCAGGGAAATGCCCTTTTATTCTGCACATTAGTGTGCAAGGATCATGGTGCAAATCTGGATCCCGAGCATATGTCAGTGTATTCAGCCACCAGTCCATTGGCTTCTCATCACCTAGGAAACTTTGCTGGGATTAAGATGCTATCCTCACCAGCAGGAGGAAGAGGCTCCGTCACTGCCACACTCATGATTCTGCCCTGCTTCCTGAAAATGGTCCGAGTTCCTTTTTGTGGATCCAAAACACATCAGCCAAACTCCTGGCTCCTCCTTTGGTCACATCACCCCTTTCCTGTCCTTCCCAAATTGAATCCCAATGCCTCAACATAGTGGGCCAAATTCATCAGTGGGATAATTCCACTGAAATCAATGAAGCTACATCCAGGATGAGCTAGGCACAATGGTTTTAAAGATTAATCATTTTCATATAAAGCCTTCAGTGATCTGCATACCGCAGACCTCATTGCCCACTAGGTCTCATGGGGCAGTTACTTAGAACTCAAGAAGCTAGCACCTGCTTTTGTCCAGCTATTAAAGAAAGAACTGGCAGTCTATCCTTTTCTATCTGTAACCTCCACTACTTCACACTCGGGCAACTCCCTCATTCAGTGTTTTTAAAAGTTATTGTCTCTTCTGATCAACACTGCCAAGCTCATGTACAATCCCATGTGTGGCAAGGTGCATTAGACATGAGTGGATTGTGATGTACTGCACTGGGGAATGCAGAGATAGCTGACACATTTAATTCCTTGTTTTCTCCACATCAATCCCTCCTTGGCCCTCCCCCCATTGCACTTTTTCCAGTGTCAATTTTCCCTAAATGCGTATTTGGAGAAGTTGAGGACAAGGTTGTGTCCCCGAATACCTCCCAACCCATAACAAGCAGACAGCTCTTTTTTTAAATTCTATTGATACTGTGTTAAAGACACAGTAGATTTGAATTAGGGTTTATTTAGTGTGTAAATTCTTTTGAAGCAGAGCCCTTGTCTGTATAACACCTTCCTTACCAATGGCACTATACAAATAAAAGTACATCACAGACCCAGCCATGAAGAAATATCCTATTCTGCATTTAAACAATAGCAATATATATATATTAATATATATATCATATAAGTTATTAATGGATGTTGCCACTATTCCTCAAGTAACATGCTAGATGAGTAGCATTTGATCAGCTTCACAAGTTGGTCAAATGATGCAAAAAACAATTTTCATGGAATAAATTATTTGATGAAAACTCACAAGATTCATTAAATCATATATTTGCTAAGGAGTATTTGACCTGCACTGAAATTAGACACTTTTTGTAATATCTTCACTACTGCCTGAGAATAATTCAGTGGGCCAACTCCTTTGCCCTCTTCCCGGTCCAGGTTTTGTAGATAATTATGAAGTGGGAAGGCTACACCTTCAGCCAACAGGCTAAGCTGAACATTTGTGATAAATATTGATAGTTAGGAGGTTAGGAGACCACCCCATCCCCGTGTCAGACAATTGAAGTGTCATGAAGCACAGGCTAAACTTGTCTTTATCTGTAACATTGTGCTTGTTTTTCATCTGGCTACTGTGATCTCATTAGCTGCTGCCAGGGGCGGCTCCAGGCACCAGTGCACCAAGCGCGTGCCTGGGAGGCAATCGCGTGGGGTGGCCTGCCGGGTGCTGTGAGGGCGGCAGGCAGGCGGCTTTCAGCAGCATGCCTGCGGGAGGTCCGCCGGTCCCGCGGCTTCGGCGGCAATTCGGCGGCGGGGATGCCGATGGCACAGCACCGGCGGACCTCCCGCAGAAACGCCGCCAAATCCGCGGGACTAGTGGACCACCCACAGGCGCGCCACTGAAAGCTGCCTGCCTCCCGTGCTTGGGGCGGCAAAAAACACAGAGCTGCCCCTGGCTGCTGCGGCACTCCACTTATAGAAATATACAGTGGTCTTGTACTGTCTGTGGTCGCAGCCATATGCCATTGCCAGAAGCTCAACTGACAGCTGTTACTCAGCCCAAGTACAGAAATGTTTTTGCTGTAGGATGAGGCTGACAGAGCAGTTGTGATTTATACATTTCAATGATAGAAACTACTTTTACTGCTCATATAATATTGCTACAATGCCACGGTTATACCCACTCAGGTCCATGCAGGAATCTTATGGGCCAGGTTACGCAGCTCTTCATCTCCTGGTGAGCACTGACTCAGGTAAGTAGTCCTATTGAAGTCAAAAGCACTACTCATATTAGTAACAATGCCACAATCTGGCCCATTATTTTCTCAGATTGATATAAGAGTGAACAAGAGAGAAACTGAAAAGCAGCCGAGATGCAGACTTCCATCATGTGCAATGGAGAGACAGAGTGACAGCTTGAGGAATCTCTAAATGGGTGTCATTAGGCCAGGGCGTCATTTAGAAGACTGTAACAATTCCATCTCAGTGGAGAATATGGAGAAGGGAAAGAGAGAGAGTGCAGTTAAGCAAAACAATTTACTTTGTGAGTAATTTTCTGGTTCCTTAGTTCTCACAGGTATTTTGGTTTGGATTTTAAAGAGCTTTTCCCCTCTCCACCCCCTTCTCTCCTTAATCCAGCTGTGCAGCCAAACTCCCATGTTTATGATATCAAAGCATGTTGGTACAAGAGAATATTAATTAACGCAACATCAAAAATTCAGCATTTGTATTTCTTTGCAGGATAACCAGATTAGAAGCAGGATGGTGAGGATAGCAAACCTTACTTTTAAAGAGCAATATCTTTAATGATCCTCAAGACACAGCGAGAAAGAGAGTCTGAAAAATCATTTCAGAAGTTCATGAAATGTGCTGCATTTGAAGCAATCACAGCCATTAGGAATCCAGGGGGGAGCTAGAAATGTAACAGTAGAGATGAAAAAGAGTTTAGTTGAACTACATACAGAGAAGAGAAAGTTCTCTGAGCTTCCCCAGAATCCCACCCTCAAACTAGGCAGCAGTCTATTAAGTGATCACACATTCAGCTAATGAAACAAGCTTCAAAGTCTGAATGGCTGATCCTGGAGGCACACCACCATTTCCAACAGCTTCTGAAAGCTATCTTTTCCAAATTAACCTTTTCATGGATGTCACTCGCTGCAGAATGGTTGAACACTGTTAATGAATAAGGCTCCTCTGGTGTGAATCTCTCAACTTGCCTGGGGAAAGGATGCACCCTGCGACTACTTATCTGCAGTCCAGAAGGCTCCTTGTCATCTGCTACAGCTACCCAGAACTTTCCACAAGTTTTTGACTGAAGTGAGATTTTCCTGCCTACTGTAGGCTGTGCCTGTGAGGACGGGTGGAGTGGAGCATCTCACACTTCTCACACCAGCTCCTTCCACTAAATATTTGCCTCCTGACTGACAGGTTGGCATTTCCAGCTGACAAAGCTCTCAGTGACTCAATAAGTTCCAACTACTTCAGATCGGCAGCTTTGGTAGTTCCTCCATGCTACAGCCAGTTCCAGCCCACCATTTGCCAGGCACCTGGAACTAGGTCAGGGGAGATACTGTTGGATACACATCTACCTGCCTTCTCAACCAAACCCACCATTTTTGTTCACTTAGAGAATTAAAGGCAATTCCTTTTCAAAGGTGGCCCTATTTTATTATTTGTTCTGATGAGAATCTTTTTATAGACACTGTGGTTTAGCATCTCTGCCTTTCCAGGGTAAAAAGAAGGAAGTATGGAAGAAATTGTCAGTTAACCCTAAGAGTTCTAGCTCACCACATCCCTGGGAGAAAGGGATTTTGCACAGCCCAGCTTGCACAGCTAGAAAGGGATCCTGCATGCCTCTCTGTGCAGCCTTATTAATTATCTCAAGAGCAGCCTGAAGTACATGAGGTGTCTGCCAATACAAAGAATACACTGAAGACAGTAACAAGGTAGTATGAAGGGGAAAGGATGATGGACAGGGGCAACACCCATAACATTATACAGTTACTCAGTGAAAGTAGTGCTTACCATGAGTGAGCAGGAAAAAAATGTTTTATAAGTGTACAGAGTGAATAAAGTAAAGGCTCTCTTCCAAGACAAAGTGGCATCATGACATGTGTGTGTTGCATCACCATGTTGCGGCATAACCATCAATGGCAATAGCATGTTGAAATTAGTATCATTGTGTCAATGAAGATATTTTGTGATGCTCTTCATGCCTTCCAGGACAACCCCATCCAAAAACCAATACTGTCCCACCAAAACCAGAAGTCCAGGCTGCCCATCTGTAACTTGTGAGCCTCCACAGAACACAACACATGTCATCAATAAAGATGTGCAAAGGTTATAAATTACCACCTTGTAGGTTACATGCATGTAAGGAAAAGTTATAAGAAGCAAATGATGTCCAAATGTTATAAGCAACATGATCCATTTGGAGACTCCAATATCAGCTACCAATTCCTAAGAGGTTCGGCTACATTCAGTTGGGTAAATTGCATTGAGGCATTACAATCCCCTGGCTGACAAGTCATTGGGAGCCATCTAGACAGGGATAGCACCTCACTTTTCCAAAGTCAGAACAGTTTTCATCCTTGCTCTGAATGGAACAGGCTGGTGCTTCTCCTCTTTAACCTATTGTAAGATTTGTTCCCTTCTGTCTGAAGGCTATTCCCAAAAGGCAGATTAATTTTAGGGGCCAGTTATGGCTGTAATAACAGAGAGACAGAATTAATTACGGTCTTCTGGACATTTTATTAAGGCTATTCAAGTGGCAAAACACAGAATTGGTTGTTTGCTCACGGTGGTATGCAGTATAGATTATGCAGGGCCCTGATCCTGCAACTGACTGTTTGCAAACAGACTGCTCTGCAGGGCACAGGATTATAAGTGAAACAAAGGTAGAATGTGCTTTTCATAAGCTCAGGCAGGATCACAATCCCAATGGTACATCAGAGAAGCATCTAGGACAGTGATACTCAGACCTCAGTGGTTCAGGAGCCAAATTAGTGATCGATATTACCCAAAAGAGTCGCAGTAGCGTGAATTCATTGTTTCATTTACTATTTATACATTTTTTTCTTAGTTATTCTGACCAAGTATTATTTTACCAACTCTGATTGGTTAATAACATGGTAAAAGCATCCTGACTGGTTAATAATTAAATCACACAGTGTTTTAATATCATGTGGTTCAATGAGCCACAGGAGACACATTAAAGAGCCACTTGCAGCTCCTGAGCCTAAGTCTGAGTATCACGGATCTACAGAATGAGTAACAATGGACAATGTAACCTGATTGTATCATCCCAAACCTTCCTATTTATAACTTCTTGAATTATTTTGCATGCAAATTATTTTTCTGTATATCAGACTCATTAGTATGAAACCCAGACTTTTAATTAGTTCCTCCTTATGCTGGGCTTTAAAAAGAGTGGCTCAGTATGGAAACAATTTAAAACAAAGTAGTTCCAATGAGTCCAACTCTGATCCTGCTTAAAAGTTACACATTAAATATCTCCACATTTATTGCCTGCTACTCTCTGGCGAGGTAAAGGGGAGAATACTGAGCCAGATGGGAATGAATGAGGATGATGGAAAACAGAAGAGAAAGGAAGGAGGGAAATTGAGAGAATGTAGGAGGAGCTGTGGGGAGGTTTAGAGGGAGGAAGGGGAATCCACAAGGGAAAAGGAAAAAAGAGAGGGGCAGACAGAGGGAAGAGGATGGACAAAGAAAACTTTGAAAGCACAAGTAAAAACATCCTTATTATTTAGTGTCAAATTACTGCAATAAAATACCTATTAAAGTGAGATGTTGATGTTGGGGGATATGGGTGGGTAGGAAGAGGGGAGCTTGAGAGAGCCTGTTTTAGATAAATGAGGACAGTAGCCCCAATATTGCTTTGTATAGAGGTGGGGTAATATCACAGGGGGACACTGGCTGTTGAGGAGGGAACAGGTCCAGTGGACCCATGCCTTCTCAGTACACTGCAAATTGGTCAATGAATTGGGCTGACTTCTCCAGGGCCAGAGAGCAGGATCCAGAGGAATTGTGAGAGGGCCGGGGGAGTGAAGGATGCTTCCCAGCAAACATGATCCCAGCAGAAAGGTGGTAGAGGTTCCTGGTGGGGAGCACAGGTTGCACTCCAGTTGGAAGACCTGGGGTGGTTGTCCAGGGACAGGAGGGGGCTGACAGAGTCCAGGCATAGTCAAAGAGTCTGATATTTCGGCTTCATTGGATGAGACGTCAGGTGATCTTAATGACTATTTACATGGGGTGTGAGGAATGGATTTTATGCTGGGACTTTTGTTATGGACTATTTTGTGCAAGTTTTATAATAAGTGAGCCCCAAGGAGGGGTACTGAGAGAGAAGACCTGAAGTTATGGGATTACAGGAGAGGGGAAACGGAGGCAGGGTTCACATGTCGTGCCTGTCATGCCGTGGCTTGTTGTAGGGGGTTGCTCTACGATAGGGAGCCTGCTCTGGTTTTATAAATGGAGCCTGCTAGTTTTGATGTACATTTGTTGATATTTCAGTAGAACATAACTTCCCTCTAGCACCTTAAATACGATTGCTTTTATTTGCCTGCTTCTGAACCATCTCCAAAATTATCTCAAAAGCTGGAAATGACACTGATTGTTACACGTTTTCCCCAGGGAACAGCCATGAACCTACCATTTTTATCATCAATCCAGATTTTCAACTTCAGTCAAGTCTCAACGGCAGCATTTATAGATAAGGGGTTGAGGAGAACTCCCCCTCTTGTCCCTAACATACATGGCCCCATTGCACATACACACTTCATTTTGCTTGGCAGGCTAGGAGCCTGCTTGGGGGCAGAAACTCCTTTCAGAAACATACGTGCCCCCCTTCTCTTTGCCATAGTGCATCCCATCTTCACAGGATGATTCAATACTGCATCATCGTACAACTTCAAGACCCTCTTATCTGGATCTCCTTTAAACACTAGCGGGTATTCTACAAGGTTCCAGAATCTTTCTGGTCACACTGGACCTTCTAGGAAATTGGGGGATGGGTGGGCAGCGTGACCCAGTCAATGACAAACTGTTTCCCAACACTGCTACCAAGGAAGACAGCTCATTTGTCTTCTGATGTCAAAAATAAAAGGCTAGGCATGCTAGCATGCTCGGAGGGAGAAATTAGTTAATAAATACAAAGCAATGAGATCTTTGTCTTTTTGACCCAAGACTGTCTCTTAAATTCAGAAAGCTCCCATAGAACTAACATCTCCCGTTTTCACGCAGTTGAGCCTAGTACCACCTGAAGGCAAGGAAGCACTTTATCTTTCTCTCTGCTCCAGGGACCCACCCCTTTTCCTCTCTGACAGTGTGAGCAACCCAGCAGGCCAAGTTCTCTGCTAGTGTAATTAGTGACTTCAGTGGAGTTACACCAGCAGAGAATTTGGCCCTCTCTTTTGAAACTGTCTTTGTAGACAGTGCTGGCTGACAGGAAGCAACAAGGGGTGCAGAAAAAGGGGTTGCTCACTTCAGAAACATCTGAGTGACCAATATTGTTCTGAAGAGGACCTGCCTAAATCCCCTGTTTCCCTGGTGGTGCCCAGGTGTTCTGTTAGGTGAATACATGCTAGGGATTGAATGCGAAAAGCAACAGCTCCTTATACCAGATCCATCCCCCATAATTAGAAGCACTAAAATTATCCAAAAATAGGGAAAGTGAAGCAGGAGAAGACAGATGTTTCCATGCAGCTGGCTTCTCTGTTTCCCACAAGATGCTGATAAATACAAACACCGAGGCTTGACAGATCCCGCTTGGCTGCGTTCTTCCTGCCTGACAGAAAATTAAAAACAGCTGTACTAGATTTAATCATCTGCTCCCCTTAAATAATGAACTAGATGGAGAAGAGGAAATGGATTTATTCATGTCATTTACTACTGAAAAATGTTTACTGAGCTAACAAACCCATGCTCTTAGCTCAAAAAATCAGGGGGAAGGGAATTCATGGAGAACCTCAGCTCTGGGCATGGGTGGATGGACTGCCCGGGTAGAGACGTGAGATAAGAACTTTGTTAGGTATATTAGTCCTGCCAGCGACACAGGGAGGACTATGCCTTAGACTCCTTTTAGTCCCCCTAGAGTGCACCCCACCAGTGACAGGCCTGGCTTCCTCCACCTTGCTCTGGGTAGAACCAGGTAGTCCAGCCACTTAGACTGGATCTTTGAGATCCCTGGGTCCCCAACATGTTAACCACACGGTTCCAACTCAGTTTTGGCACAGGTACGAGTTTCCATTTGGGAGTCTGGGACAGCATTCATTTGCAGGGACACAAACAGCACCTTTGTAACAAAGCATTATTACTTCCTTCTTCAAAAGGTACAAAGCCTATAGAGCAAAGGGCAAAACACAATAGAATGCCTACAAGCATTGGCATTACTTACATCTTTGTAAGTTCCCCTCAGGCCAACCAACTACATCTCCGGCTGGGAGACAGACTGCCAAAGAGTTCAACATAAGATCCAAACACTAGCTCAGCAGTTCAGAGCAGCTTTTCACTTCATGTCTGTCTCTGACACCTGCCCTCTAACTCCACTCCCCACCAGCCTGCTACCCCTCCAATCTATTATCCCACAGTCTCCCACCATCTCCTCCAATCACGTTAAATGGGAAAGAGCTATGTGTGAAAGCACAGATCATTGTTAGCTTCCATTACTCGGAATGGGGGAGGGGGAGTTAGGGGCTATGGTAAATTTTAGGATTAATAGAAGCAACTTGAGGCCTCAGGTGGATTCTCCATCACTGCTGATTTTTAAATCAAGACTGGATGTTTTTCTCAAAGATCTGCTTTAGGAGTTATTTTGGGGAAGTTCTATGGCCTGTGTTATACAGGAGTTCAGACCAGATGATCATAATGGTCCCTTCTGGCCTTGGAATCTATGAATTGAAAGGGAAGACTTTCTTGTTTATATGCCCCAACTGCAGCAGACAAAGTGACCAATGACCAGATGTGACTGCTCCAGCTCCTGTACACTGTTCTACTGGCAAACAAGGGCTGTATAGAAGCTGCAACAGCCCCCAACGTGAATTTTCTAAGTGCAGGAGCAGCATAGGGCTGTGTATACAGCCCAAATACTGCAACCACCACCACCCACCAGCATTATGGCTATATACACTGTGGCTGTTCTGTCTCATAGAGCACCCACAGGCAGCTGTGGGAGATGCTGCCATCAATTACAGCAGACCCTGGAGTTGCTCTAATGTATGGTGGGAGCCTAAACGACTGGCCTGTAAACAGGAAGAATCTGGAAGGCACAAAAATGGCTTAAATCCACTTTTCATCCCCATCTCCTACTCTGCTGTGCCTTCTGTCCCATCCCGCTGAGCAGTACAGCCCAGAATGTAGCTGTAAACACATGGACTGAGTGGCACAATGCCAGGGTTACACTATAGTTTGTATTCACACCTATGAGTAATAATATTTACCTCTGAAGATCTCAGAATACCTTATGATCATTAATGAATGAAGCTTCACACATTCCCTTGAGGGAGGGAGGTAGCCCCCCATTGCACAGATGCAGAAGAGAAGGCACAGGAAGGTTAAGTGACTTGCTTCAGTGAGTTGGTGGCAGAGATGGAAATGAAACCTAGATCTTTCGACTTGCATTGCTTTGTCCGCAAGGTAGCCCTTCTTCAGGTACTGTACAAAACATTCCTTTAGGAGCAGAGAGAGAACAGAGTTCTGGTGGGCACAGGAATCCAACCCGGGTTCTGGTTTAGCCTCATACTTCACTTCTGGAGTTCCCTCCATGTCTGAAACAATTTCAATGGGGACTACGTGCCAGATGTTACAATCTGATTCACACGAGCAGATTCCTACCCCCATATGAGCCCTAGTGACTTCAGTGGGACTGCATACTGGCATAAGGGTCAGTCTGTGTGCATCAGACTGTCGGATCAATGCCTATGCGAGCAAGTACTACATTTCCAGAATGGCCATGCTATATTCTTGTGCCCACAGATTGTGGTGAGAGTAACCCCCACCCTCTGTATCTTGTTTGGAATACGTTATCCATCCCCAACCTACTTCCATCCCTACCTTTCTCAGGACTCAGCCCTTTTATTCTGATAGCGGAATAGCTGGAATCTTATATTAACCTGGGCCCTGATCATGTTCCTGCATATCAGTGGTACTTTGTGCTAAGCATCAGGGGGTAGCCGTGTTAGTCTGTATCCACAAAAACAACAAGGAGTCTGGTGGCACCTTAAAGACTAACAGATGTGAGGTTTTTACCCACGAAAGCTTATGCCCACATAAATCCGTTAGTCTTTAAGGTGCCACCGGACTCCTTGTTGTTTTTGTGCTAAGCAGTTATTTCTCAGTGTGGGAGACACTCTGCTGGTAGGAACTAACACCACAGCTGGAACAAACAGAAGGGCTTAGAGCTCCAGGTTGGGATTTAGAGGTGACTGCCATCTGTGAAATGTTAGATAAGGGTGTGTGAATTAGTATCAGACAGGGAGAGGGATCCCTCAGTCAGTGGAAGTGAGGAGAGGATCCTGGGTTGAGTTTTTGTCCATATCAAACAGCCTTTGGGCTGATCTACACACTGACATTGTACCAATTTAACTAGTTCAATTTAGTTAAAGAATTGCAAGGCCCTTGGGAAGACACTTCTCTTGATTTTAGAGCAGCTGACATCAATGATGCTTAATTCAGTAACAAATTCACAATTTCTGTGTGCAGGTGGGCATTTCTGCGCCGCCTTTAGAAGAGAAGAAAATGAAGCAGATTTCCATGTTCACCAGATTTACCTTCAGACTCCACCCACAAAAAGAACTTTGCTTCACAGTGCTGCCTGCCATACCAGGTGCATGGCGTAAAATGCAGCGCTGCCCCATACACTTGGAGTCTCAGTTCAGGGCAGCTGCACCTGTATTCCCCTCCATGATACACTAAGGGGACCCAGCCTAGGCTCCTGGCTCCTCAGCTCTCACCTTTCCTTGGCCAAGACCCATATCTCTCTCCCTCCTGACCAGAGTTTTTTCCAAGTTCTACAGTTTGCTGCCTACACTGTGATATTCCCAGCAAGCCAGACTGCCTAACTAGGCCAGCCTCTGTGCTTTGTTTTCTCTTCTAAGGCTATTAATAGTGTAACGGCCCACAGTTATGTTGCCACATTGCTCATTCTAAGCTAGCACATTTATTCTTAAAGGAAAAGCATTACCAAAAAAACATACTGAAAACAATAATACAATGCCCTAAAAAGCTCACCGGAGGTCACCCCAACTCCAGCGTCAGGCTCTGGCAGGTGTCAATCCTTCAAACCCACAGCTAGATTTCCCCATGCTTACATGTTCATAACTGTTTCAGATCCAGAGCCAGAACAACCAGGAATAGTTCTCTCTCTTCCTTTATACAGTTCGGGTCTTAGTCTTGACCTCACGTAACAGGTGATCAGCAGCCAGTGGCCCACTCCTCAGGGCACAGCTTCAAAAAGGTGGGGGTGAGGAATTTGCATTAACTGCCCCATGGATATTCCCTAGGAAAGACGCTTCACGCATTTTGTTTCAAGTGTGCATTGTTGTCTGGCACATGGTTTAATATAGTTCTTTGAGCCTCCAGATCTCACATCTCCCCCCTCGAAAGGTTACATATAATCCCAACCCACAATACATAAACCATTAATTTAAGACAATGGACCCCAAAGATCCTTAAACTTAATTCTATAAGGTCTCCCAAGGATATTGCAGGAAATTGCCATATCTGTCACACCTAGTACAGTAAGCATGTCCTCCCCAGAGCTGGGTGAATGTTGAACACAGTTTCCACAAATATACCTTCAGGGGCTTGGTTTAAAAAAAAAAAAAAAAAATCACTTTGGCGGTTTGTTTCCCTTTTATGTTCAATGTCTGTGAACCAGGGCCAGCTCCAGCTTTTTTGCCGCCCCAAGCGTCGAGAAAAAACAGAAACGATAGAGCAACCGCCGAAATGCCGCCGAGGAAGACAGGGAGTGAAGAACCCACCGCCGAACTGCTGCAGAACACTGAAGCATACCGATTGAGCTCCCGCCGAAGTGCCGCCCCTTTCGATTGGCCACCCCAGGCACCTGCTTCCTTCGCTGGTGCCTGGAGCTGGCCCTGCTGTGAACGCTCTAGCAAAAGAATATTTACTGAAACAGTGAATTTTAAGGAAAAGTTGAAGAATCTTCGCAGAGCGAATTATGAAAGTGGGTTTTCATGCTATAAACCTGATTCTAACAAACAAAGTTACTCTTCTCAAATAAGGGAACACAGAATCAATGTGTCCTATCAAAACTAGCAAATGTTTCAAACTACAAGTTTTGAATATCAAATACTCCCAATTAGTAGCTTGCAAACCATCTACAGTCCAAGAATTATTTGCAGAAATTGTACAGCAAATAGTTACTAATAAAATATTTGATGACATCATGATTGCCTTATGTATACAGTTCACCCGCAGAAAGAGATTAAATTAAATAAATTAACGATATAAGTTATTTGCCCAGCATCCATGCCAATCATGTTCCCCCTGAACTCACTTTCTGAAAGTATTTATGTGCTAATCTGGAATTGACTCTGAATACAGTTCTTGAGAGGAGGGAAGGTCTGAGCTGGAATTCTGTGCTCATCTAGAATGGACTCTGGTGATGCAACTGCAGCACAGAGGGGAAGGGAATTCTATGACCACATGATGACCTGAAAAAGCAATCTTCATGCTATGGCGGCAGGTTCCTCTCTTTATAACAGAAAAAGCATTCCACGCAGAATATGAAAAACGCAAAGGGTGAACTCACAGCCTGGTAGGAGGGGAAGCTAAATTAAGTCACCTATGTGCCCTTCTGATTCTGGACTGCCCAGGGGCCCAGCATAATTTAGACAGCAGGTTCAGCCAGTGGGTTGAAGGAAAGAAGAAACATTTTAAATTTGTTCTCAGCAACCCCTCCAGTCAAACAGGTGACATTGTTAACAGGAGCTGAAGCGAGTCCCATCACTTATTCTTTGGCTGGAAGAATGGTAGATGCAATTGAGGCCATGAAGGTTGAGAAGTAAAGTGGGGACAACTGTGGAAGGATTTTCAAGCTTTATCACAGGTAGAGGGGGAATCTAGAAGAAAATTCAGTTAAGGTTTTTTTGTTTTTAATCACTATCTTAGTCTGCCTGTGTAGACCAGAAAGAGACAACTCCACCGGACACACTTAACACCGTGAGTGTTTTATATCTCAAAAAGTTTCTCTCTATGAAACTCTGAAGCCTGCTGAAATAGATGTGCAGCACATAAACATGGCAATGAGAATTTCAAAGAGCTATAAGTCACAACTCTTGGGCAGACACCCTGCAATATGCACATAATGTTACCTCCTTGCCAGAGAACTCCAATGAAATAACCACAGATTTCTAAATCCTTGTAGCCACCAGCAAAGAGAACTCAAATAGCCCCAAACTCTTTTGGAGATGTGGGCAAGTGGGTCACTGTATACATGTTTTCTGAGACTACCGGCAGTTACAAACATTTTGGACACGCATATAAAAGCTGACAGAAAATCTGACGTACAACTGGATTTTTTTAAAGGGCTGTTATATTCTAGAACATATGTCCTCAAATCTGCACAACCACAATGAAAGTTTTTCATACTGGTAACAGCAGCAGCAAGGAAATGCATTCTCACATTACAGCACACAAGAGAAAACCCTGCAGTTACAATGAGGCTAAACAAAATCTGATACGTATGTGAGATGGAAGACATCACAGCATGGTTCAGATACTCCCTAAGCCAGTGTGAGGAGCTCTGGGCCTCAGCCAATGGCTACTTGTAACATGCAAGAAAAGATGAACAATAACAACCTCAAGTTAATACTATATTGTAATAGAGCTATAAAGATGTCAGTCACTTTTAGATACTTAGATACCTGCACACTAAGCCACATATAAAAGTTCTGCACCAAACCCCTATGTACCTGTCTATGTATAAAAGCTCTACACTAGCTACTTGTAGCTCTATCAATCTATTACACCAAATACATATTTTCTTACCTGTATATAATAATACTGTGACTGAGTCACCCCTGGGCTCCCAGCAAGCCACTGCTGTGTTCCTGGACTGGTGCAAAAGACAAAGAGGTTTGTATTCAGGTGAGGCACCACCTGCAGCTGTCTTACTCAGCACCACCAGGTAAGGAAGGCAACAGCCTCTAGTCACTTCCTGTCCCCAGCCAGGCTTCTCTCAGTGACAGCCAGAGATCTGCTCTTCTTCCCAGCTAGCTCTCAGCTGAGCTCTCCCCTTTTAACTCTTCCCACTGAGCCTAGCACCAGTGGGAGTGGGGTGGGCCTGACTGAGCCAGGGTGAGTTTGTATATCCCGTCACAACTATCCTACCTCAAACCTGTGTCTTTTATATGCGTATCAGTTTTGAGTTGCGTGTCTGCCTGTAAATATCCCTCTAAAGCACCAACACTTTTGAAAAAAATAAGAGGAAAAAATAGTACCACATATTAGAGGGCTAGAGGTGCCCCACAACTCTGACTATTAAACTATCATTTTTGTGTGTCTCCAAGTAGCAAAGTGATATTTTTTTTTAGCCTGCACATCATGAAAGGACAGACCCACAGTACAGATAGTACCAATCAAACTAATAAACATTTACTAGAAAAGCAAAAACTGGAAAAAAAAAAATCACAGGAATGGCAACAAAACGTTGTGCATTAGTACATATTGGATAGAACCAACAGTATTCTCAATAGACTATTTGCATTTCCCAAATCCCAAATGAATGAATGATGTTCACTTGTCCTGAAATGCTTTCCCCAAATGGCACAGTCCCAGAGCCCCTGGGGGATCTATTCAGAGAGTACTAGTCACACAGGAAATCAGGAAAAGCTTGCCTTCTATATTTCAGGCTTTGTGGATACGGGTGTCTTGGAGAGAAAGTAATGGAAGCCTACATGCATGTATGGTGAGTGACCATGTTTACATGTATGAATGTGTTTGTATATGCACATAAAGGGGTAGGAGTGACTGACGGAGGTGATTTCAAGGAGAGCCACATCCATGTAACTGCCAGCAGAATTTGGTCCTCCTACCTTGTGTATGTCCGTCTGTCTTTGTCTGGGATTATATAAGGGTAGGTATATGCATTATAGCAGGGATCGGCAACCTTTGGCATGCGGCCCGCTAGGGTAAGCGCCCTGGCGCGCCGGGCCAGTTTGTTTACCTGCCGCGTCCGTAGGTTCGGCCGATCGTGGCTCCCATTGGACCTAGTTCGCCATCCCAGGCCAATGGGGGCAGCAGGAAGCGGCGCAGGCCAAGGGATGTGCTGGCCGCCGCTTCCC
>NW_020664446.1:41581130-41611714 GCF_002925995.2 Terrapene triunguis | reverse complement strand
GCCCCCATTGGCCTGGGATGGCGAACCACGTCCAGTGGGAGCCATGATCGGCCGAACCTGCGGACGCGGCAGGTAAACAAACCGGCCCGCCAGGGCTCTTACCCTAGCAGGCCGCGTGCCAAAGGTTGCCGATCCCTGCATTATAGAATCACAAGCCTCTTATGTCCATGTGACTAGAAGTCTGAGAGGAACCTGAAGAAGATGCACTCACAGAATTATACTTTTTTCCTAAATGGCAAAATATCATTCAAGAAGCAAGAATTAATGCCTACAGACTTTGAATGGCAGGGTAAGCTCTAGGCCAGAGGTTCTCAAACCAGTGGTCCATGAGCTCCATTCAGGTGGTCTGCATATAGTTTCCTCTAAGGTGCGTGCCTGGGCAGCCGCACACAAGAGCATGAAGGGCCACCCACCTAATTAGTGGAGCTGCGCAGGCGTGGCTCCATTAATTAGGTGCCTGGAACCTGGAGAAGACACACATGTAAGGTGAGGTGCTGGCCTTGGGGGGAATAGGGGGTAGGTGGGAGGGGGCAATGGGGTGAGAAGAGGGGGTGGGGGAATTTGGGATGTGCAGGGCTGCGGCAGCCAGAGAAAGAGGCAACTTTCCCCAGCACTGGGGCTGCTGCGGTGGGGGAGAGACCCCCCTCCTTCCCAGCCCCAGCTCGGGGGCTGCCACAGTGTGGGAGAGAGGAAGAGACCCCCATCCTTCCCAGCCCCAGCTCAGGGCTGCCGCGGCGGGGGAGAGAGGGCAAATCCATCACATTAGAAAGGTCAGACTACTGATATTAAAATATGAGTTGTGTGCTTTTATTTGTAGAACAAAAAAACTTTAATTATTATTCAGGTTTTTTTTAATATAGGGCTTTTATCCAAAGCGCTTTACAATAGTTAGCTAACGGTACAAACAACATTTGGAAAGATCATTAAGTGGTCCACCGAGACCCTCAGTAATTTTCAAGCGGTCTGTGGAAAAAAAAGTTTGAGAACCACTGCTGTCGGCCAAACACCACTCCTGGAAATTAACTCTTTTCTTATCCCATCCCAGGTTCTTCCAATGATTTTGGTCCAGGGTCTTCTATGCTGTGACCCATGCCCAACTCCATTTCCCACCGCTGTTATATTCATGGTGTGCTTGATTACGTTCATTTGCCTGTGGCTGACTGAATTCTGCTCTGAGAAACAATTCAAATGTAACAGTGGGCTTTTGAATAAAGTACACAACCACCAGCTGAAGACTGTTCATTAAACTCCCACCTTCCAACTTTTGCTCCAAACCTTTCCCCACACACTTACCTTGCACCTGGTTATCTTCCAGGAATATCTTTATGGTTTAAAAATGCCATTTTGAAATTTCAGAACTGGTTTGGTTTGTGCTAGTGATAAAAATAAAAACATACATACACACACACAAGAGGGTGCATTCTCAGTCACTCAGATCTTGCATTTCTGGGGCAAAAAGTAGTGCCTGTTTCTTCATACATTGTCTGGGGCAGAGGGCTTGAGTTTCACCCAATCTGTACTCACAGCAGAAGTGCTAAGAACTCTGCTATTACTGAGACACGATCACCAGAGAAGTAGAACTCAGCTATGACAATAGCATTCTAGTTCCCCTCCCTTTCTTTGGTACTATTTCTTATCATTTTTATGAAGATTAAATGAAAAGGTGAAAGGGAGGGAGGGTACAATTCCATTAGATTTCTCTGCTCCAAAGGCACTTTTGCATGGTACCATTTGCCTGCAGGCAATGATAAAGCTACTGATTAAATTTTAAAGGGACTGTCTTTGTACCAAAGGAGAGCTGGAGCAGGAGGGGATATATTATTTAAGTGAGGGACTATGTGTTTTCCACCACAGCAGTGGCTGTGGGATTGCTGGGCTGCACACACGGCAGCAGAGTCAAAGAGGCAAGTGCCCCGAGACAATCATTACACTGTAATATATGCTTGAATCACCCATTTATTGTACCCTCTGATTGTAACTTTAACAAGGCACAGTTTTACAGCTAATATTCTGGAAAAAGAGTAATATTTTTAATGGCAAGCTGAGAATCCAGCAATAGAATGAGGCTCACCTGAATTTCTTACCTCATCCATCAGACGACTAAATAGATTTTCCACATAAAAATACAGATCACATGGTGCTAGAAAAAGATGCAGCTGTAAATGTCCCAAATTCATTTCAACAGATAAAAGTATCCTAAGGAGTAGGAATGCATGTGGTTAAATGGCTAACAATGATCAATTTTACACCTGTTTGGAAAGTTCTTCATCGTGGCTACATTTGTGGATATGCTAATGGCATCTGTCAGGTGCTCCACTGCAGTTGAGTTTTCTATATGTTGTGTTCAGTGCCCAGGTTTTCTAACCAACTTTAGAAAAAACAAAATTAAAATGCTAAAAGAATTTCCAATGGGTGAAAGCCTGGGCCCACTGAAGTAAATGGCAAAATTCCCAGAACATGTTCCTGTTTATTTTATTAATTTCAAAATGTCTTTGACCATCTCTATTTCCAAGGGATAAATCACCTACATTTAAAACTCAATTGCCGGTGGAAAAAGGTATCATGTGAACACTCTGTGTGGTATGGAGAAGTGGCTCACTCTGGTTTATGAAACATTCCATTTAGGTGGGGGGAGGGAGGTTGGTCTTATTTTGGAGATAGAAAAATAGTTCAGATATTGTTGTCATCTTGATTATCATCCAAACCAAAAAAGAGGACGGTAGAATGTCATTGTTCCATTATCATTTCTCCAGAGTTGTTCTTCAGTGCAACAACTACTTAGAATCTTTTCAGTTTTGGTAAATGTTGTATCTTCCCCAGCAATCACAAAGAGAAGCTGCTGAAGGAACTGGGTAATACACTTCTTAAAGAGCTGCTCACATCTCATGGGAAACTTTTACATTTAGAAAGAATTCTCCCCACATGTAGTGTATTTTCTGTGGTTCTTAAACTCACTTTAGTATACAGGAACATTTGCATGAAAATAGCATCTTAAGGGTTTCTTATGGGTGACTTGCAATATATTTTTAATTTAATTATAGTTATGTGTTGAACATCCCAGGTTGCTGGGTTACGAGGCGAATGCAGCACATAACTGACTGCAAATATTTTCTGTTCATGTTAGGTACCCTAACTGTCTGGATCTCCAGATGCTGTTCAGAATGGCACTCCTGGATGCATTAATCTGGTGTCATTATGACTCCCTTGAGCCAAGGAGCTGTCTTATTAAGGATAAGGCAAGTGACTTTTTTAATGGTTTGATTATTTGGGATTCTAAAAATATACTTATCCTTCCTCCCTATCTGCATGCACCTTAAGAACAACAACAAGTCTTACACTTACTGATTACGAACTATCTTTACCCCTATATCCTATCACGAATACCCTTTCTTGTACTTGCCTTTTCCTCAAAAGCTTGAAAAACCAGATAGAACTTGCTATATGGCAGAGGTTAGTAGATTCCATTGCACTGAGAAGGGAAAGAAAGTTCCAAACAAGTGGACCTATATATATAAAATGCCCTTTCCCACAAGCCCCTTGTGTTTAAACTAAGGGACTGGCCACTCAAGTACCTTACCTGATCTGAACTATTGAAGTATCATACAAGGAGAAAGGTGATCTCCTAGGATAGCTAGGTCCCAAACTATTTAGAACTTGATTAATTCAATATCTTAAATTGCACCTGGAAACCAACGCAGATCACAACAGAGTTTCAGTGTACTTCATTTAGAAATAAGTGCCACACACATGGGCTGCCAAATTGTATACTGACTGAAGTTTCTAAATGACTTTCAGATATAGTCTCATGTAGAGTGCATGCCAATAATCTAATCTTGGGGTGACAAAGACATGGTCCACATCCAAAAGAAAAGGCTGCTACCAAACCTGTCTCACAAATGACATGCAAACCCCCAACAAGGGAATCCAATTCTTCTGCTTGTTTCCCACCAACAAATAAGCATTATTTCAGTCATGTCTGGATTGAGTCTCAACCACCTAGTCCTCATCCAATCCACAGGCACTGGATAAATCATTCAGCTGCACCAACTGGATGCTCATCTGACAATAATGCTTATCTCAGATAAGGTAGCCTATATTTCCTCACTGAATCGCAAGTCACAAACCAAACTTCTCCTAGCATCTCAGAACTTTAATGACAGCCATGGATGAAACTCAAGAAGAGACGACTATGTTTGTTCCCTAAACATGTCTCTGTTGCTCTGGAGATGGAAAGCTATGTCTAAAACGGTCAGCAGGTGGATGTGAAACTGAGTTAGAGAATCCTGGGGCATCATACACGTGGGGGAGGTGAGTGGATCAGCAGGAAAGTGATGTAATTTACTCTAACTTAGATTCCATCTAGACTTAGACACCTCTGAATCAGGCCCTGTTACCAAATACAGTAACTCCTCACTTAAAGTCATCCTGCTTAACGTTGTTTTGTTAATTAGGGAACATGCTCATTTAAAGTTGTGCAATGCTCCCTTATAACGTTGTTTGGCAGCTGCCTGCTTTGTCAACTGCTTGCAGAAAGAGCAGCCTGTTGGAGCTAGCTAGGTGGGGGCTTGGAACCAGGGTGGACCAGCAGCCCCCCATCAGCTCCCCGCTCCCCTAAGTTCCCTGTGCAGCAGCCGCCAAGCAGGCTACCAATTGCCGGCAGTTCAGCTGTCCCTTCCCCCACTGCCTTGGTGCTGCTCCCGGGAGCCTCCTGCTTGCTGTGCAGGGGAGGGGGGGAGGAAGGAGGCTAATGTCAGGATGTCCCCCTCCCCCCTACTTCTGCCCCCTGTTTACCCCTTCTCCATATAGAGCAGGGTGGGGCTCAGGATGGAGAGAGTTTGCTGGCCGCAGTTACTGTCTCAACTTCCTGATTTTTTTAAAGTCAATGTACTTAGAGTGGGGTCAGCATACTTAAAGGGGCAATGCGCATATCTCTCTCACACAGGGTGTGTGTCTCTGTCTCTATCTGCCATGCTGTCTCCCCTCCCTCCATTCGTGCTGCCTTATAGAGTGTGAAGCTACAATCATTAACAACAATGTGTTAACCCTTGAGGGCTCAGCCGAATGCTAGTTCATCATTTAGCAGTAAGGCATTCCCCAGGAAATATCCCACCCTCTTCCACCCTCTAAACTTATACTGTGTGTGTGTGTGTGTATATATATATATATATATATATAAAATATAGTTTTTTGTTTGGTGAAAAAAATTTCCCTGGAACCTACCCCCCCCCCCCCCATTTACATTAATACTTATGGAGAAGTTGGATTTGCTTAACATCGTTTCGCTTAAAGTTGCATTTTTCAGGAACATAACTACAACGTTAAGCGAGGAGTTACTGTATAAAGAGCCTTCACTAACTGGATTATTCATCGTCCAGGCAATTCTGGAGACTGAAATTTCACAGATGCTGTGTTAGGGGAGAAGAACCTTTCTGCATCTCCTACACAGCCACTGGTTCAGATTTCAACCATGCTTTATACCATAGTCAGTCAGGCTTGGAACTAGCCTTCCATCATGGTTGCTCCAGCCATCTTCCGTTCCCATTCACCCATTAACTTCTAGGGGTCACACTATTGATGGCAATGGGCAAAAGATGATGTTTTACCAGATCACCAATAGAATAACCAATGCCTTGGCCACTCTTCCCTGGAGTCATCAGAAACTGAACATATAATACCACAATGAGCCACTGCCCTTTGCTTTAAAACATAATTATTAAACATCATTGTAAAACTACAAGTTATGGTAAACAATGGCATTTACCAGACCAGGCCCTCCCATCCCCCTAAAAGGCCAAGTCCGTGTTCCAGAGAATTTCCATGCTGTTACAATAGTGAATGCTTGGAACAGGAGCTGCAAGTCTATGACTTCAGGAGAACTGAAACAAAATAGTGATAAGTTAAAATGATAATCTTCAATGAAATCTGGCATTAATTAATGTACCATCTTTGACCCTGAAGGCCACTACAATCTATGCAGAGGAATCACTTCACCTGCCAGTAAAACAGTCTCCTCTGAGGCGGATCTCAGGAACTCTGTGAAGGCATGCAATGACCAGATATCAGTTCAGCAAGAGAGGTAGAGAAGAGTAAAGAATCTCATTGTAACTTCTTGAGGAAACAAATAGGTTAACTATCTGTATCCCACAGTGGCATTTGGGAATGTAATTACAACAGGGCTGAGGTTTTTGAAACTACCTAAGGCATCCAGATGAATCCTCTAGGTGGTTTTGAAAATCTCCTCCCATAAAGCAATTTGTCCAGGACACTGGAGCCAATGCCTCTCTCTTCCTGTGAAAAGTACCATAGGATTTATTTTAAACAGATGCCATAGCATATTTAATAACTACAGGCGGTCAGGGCTTCTATTTTATGTCTCATCCAAAATACTACATAATGTCTTCAACAGAACAGTGCCTGCTAGTATCATGATGGACCTTCACTTCAGAAGTGACTCAGAGGGAAGACGACAGTAAGTCACCAAACATCAATTCTAGCAGCACCCTTGCCTTTTGTTGGAAGCATCCCACCCGAGAATAAACCAGGCCTGACACTGCTTAGCTCACGAGCACTGACAAGATGACATCCTGAGGTGGCACACAGGAAGATTTTTAATGTCATCATACAATTAATTCATTTTAAAAATAACCTTAGGTTAGGGTCACCTTTAAGCAACTCCTAAGTTGTTATTTTCATGCAAACGTTTGTGTATGTAAAAGAGAGAACAGAACAATGGAAATATGGAAAGAAAATTCATTCTAAGTAGAAAGTTTTTCCATGAGAGATCAGCAGCTTTTTAATAAGCCTATTCCCTGGTTCATCAGCTACTGTCTGTTATTGCAAGGGAGAGGGGAAAGAAATTAAAGAAAAGAACAAAAGAAGGCAACTCACAAGGTGGCTGATCATGTGACTCCAAAACACAATTTTATGTAGCCAAAGTTAATCATATGACCCCAGTTTTACGGCTGGTGCCTAAAGAGTGCCAGAGGATCCAGCCCATGAGATGTTAGATTCTCTCTCATCTCTGCTTCACCAAAGATATCAGACTTCCAGAGTACTTGCAAGACCATGGTTAATTAAATCAATAAACCACAAGTGAAAGTCTGGCCCCAGGCCACATTTTTACTAACATGTTGTTCAGGATGTTGCATTAACAGCTGTTATTGTATCTGTATGGGGGAGGGCAGGCAAGAAGAGACAAGGAGAAGGAGAGGAGCTGCTGAATGAACAGTGCAAATCAACTGATTTTCAATTAACAGCTCAAATAAAAATGAAATGCTTTTAATACTCAACCTCCAAAGTCCCAATACTCTTAAATAACACAGGTACCTGGCCATTCTATAGATCCATTAAATCAACTTCATTTGTTTTAAGCAAAACTGAACCAGGCTTATTTAACAATCTCTTCTTCACACAGGGAGTTATCATTTCAGTATATAGAAAGTGCTGTGTAGTGATGCTGGCAAAAGATATGTCCTCTCAGACTAGAAATCACTGAAGCTGTTTCTCTTCAGCATTAGAGAGTTTAGAGATAAGCAGCATCCATGAGATTCAAACTGGGGTTCCCACCTTCCAACCCCATCTATGTAGTGATTACATATGTACTGGTGTCATAGTTATAGGGCTGCATCTTTGGGTGGCACCTCCAGGGAACTGTGACCAGAAAGTTGACTAAAGTGACTCAAAGACAGCATCTTAAAAACAAGACATTGCTTATTCATTCACCCAGAGATACAAAGCACATAGAGCAAAGGGTACAAAGGTCCACCTCTACCTCTGGGCTGGGAGAAGCAAATGGTGCCCGGCTGCTGTCTCTCTCTCTTTCTTTGGATATGTCTACATGGCAATTAGAGGTGCCACTACAGCTCATGTAGAGATGCCCAAGGTAGTTTTAATCTAGCTACCTCAGGTACAGAGGTGGGAAGCTACAGCAGCACACACTTCACTGCAGACTAGTCCTGCAAGTAATTAGGCAAGGTTCTGGGTGGTCTTGAACAGGCTGTGCTGAAGCAAATGCAGCTGCAGCTTCACCACTCCATTACCAGAGCTAGCTAGACTGAAACTAGGTTGGGTATGTCTACATGAGCTGCAATCACCCCCATTGATTGTAGTGTAGACATACTCTGGGTCTCCTTGCATGCCTGTCAGCTCTCATAACACTCCCTGACCAGCCTCTCCGAACTCACTCAACCCCCCAACCCTTTTCTAGGCCCAGGATCCTTTCATGGTGCAGGAGTCTCCTTTGATCCTAGGCTTACCCTTGGGAAGAATAAACCATTCCAGCCTAGATGGAGCCAGGTAGGGCGTACTTCCCAATAAAGTGCTTCCCCACTCTGATCTGTCTCATTGTTTTGCCTTTCCTGCTTGATTCCTCTAACAACCCCTTTTGATCTAACTCCATAGCAACTAACCCATCAGAAACACACAGAGGCCTGAACTATAGTAATAAAAAAATAATATAAATATTTCCAGTTCATCACAGTTGGTTTCAAGGAGACTCCTGTGTTTACCCTTAGATGCCAGATTTCTTGGGAATGCCAAAGGTTTTGCTTATGCACCATGGAGGAGGAGTAAAAAGGAGGATTGGCAGTGTTAGGCCACATAATCATAGGCATTGTCTCACCTGATTTCAACATACTCTTTTGTAAGACAGGACACAAATCTGAAGGACTGCCCTGGATGGAAGCATACCACAGCTAAATTCTCATCTGTCCAAGTATGACTGAGTTAAGGTGCATACAAAAGTTGTTACTTCTTCATCTGATCTAAATTTAAAGCATTTAAGCTAACAGAGTCCAAAACCTTAAGTTACTATTTATCATTTCCTCCTGCCTCAGAATTTCTACATTCTGATCTTGCTAATTGACTGCTTGTGAGATCTGTGTGTGTTCAAGCAATGACCCCTCATGCTTGATTTCACACACATTCATGTCCAGTCTAAGGCTATTTGTGCTTTGTCTAAGAACCCCCTATCCCCCAATCAGTCTGTGATACATCCAAGTTCATTCTAAGTCTTCTTCATGTTTAGCTTGAGGTACTTCTTCAATGAGTCTTCTATGTCCAATGTAAGACTCCTGTGTGTGCAATCAAGGCACTTTTGTGTTGAGTCTGAAGCATTTCCCCACATTCAAAATGATGTTTGAGCCATACCTCTCCCGCTATATAAATAGGGAAAGCAATCATTATAGAAAAGGCATATTTCAATAAAGACCATAAATCACGTCTAATGCTCCCAAAACCTGTTGGCTTTCTTTCCTAGGATATTTTTTCCCCACAATGATGGGTGTCATTCTCATGGTAGAAGTATTTTGAAAATACATTTTCATGTCTCCTAAAAATAATCAGTCTAATGTTCTCTCTCCTAGCATACCTAGTTTGACTCCTTGTGCTATTCACACCTGTCCTTAGCACAAAAACCATTTGTTAAAGACTGGGATGCAACAACTAAGACAGATTTTTCCTTTGCAAAAATGCTGATTGAAGAAAAGCAGGATTATCATTATTTTTAAAAGCTTTAATAAAATAGGAATAAATTTAAGAATATAGGTGAAAGCCCATCCTACATAATGGCATGGTACTAAAATTTTGGAAAATAGTTCCGAGTCTCACCCATAACCAATGTAGTCAGAAATATAATCTATGAAACTGAAGGGGGGGGGGGCAGGGATTGCACCAGGCTCAGGATACAGATAACTTCTTGTAATCTGCCCCCATACTTATATTTTTAAGCTCTTCCTCCTTTTGGTGATGTTCACTGTTAGCTCAATGTACTAACTCAGCCTTGTGTTTCATATGCACTATGAAATGTCATTAACATGAAACACAGACACAAATTGGGAGCATTTGGGCAGTGATTGTCTCACAGAGGGATCCCATTGTGCTTCACAAACCATGCATCTTGAGCAGTGGTTCTCAACCAGGGGTACACGTACCCCTAGGGAACACAGAGGTCTTCCAGGGGGTACATCAACTCATCTAGATATTTGCCTAGTTTTACAACAGACTACATAAAAAGCACTAGCAAAGTCAGTACAAACTCATACAATGACTTGTTTATACTGCTCTATATACTATACACTGAAATGTAAGTACAATATTTATATTCCAATAAATTTATTTCATAATTATATGCTAAAAATGAGAAAGAAGGCACTTTTTCAGTAATAGTGTGCTTGACATGTTTATGTTTTTATGTTTGATTTTGTAAGCAAGTAGTTTTTAAGTAAGGTGAAACTTGGGGGTATGCAAGACAAATCAGACTCCTGAAAGTGTTACAGTAGTCTGGAAAGGTTGTGAACCACCGACCTAGAGCACCAAGGAAGTACTAACAAATCCATAAATAGCCTCTCAATATATATATTCATGGGAATAGTGAATATCATAGCAGTGGGCAACATGGGAACAGTAGGCTTTGCCAGTGAAGACAGCAGCATTCTGCCCCACACACATACAACTTATTCCACTGCATGGTCTGCTGTCTGGGGAAATCAAAGTCATTCAAAGACTCATCCCCTAGTTGCCATCCCCCAAAGGGCTCTTCTACATAGTGACCTTTCTGTCAAGAATGAGAAATATGCCACTCAGCCTGGAGAGGAAAGAGCCACGCACTTTGTACTAGTGTGTTGCTGCTCACCCATCCCACTGGTGAGCACATCTGATTTCCCATGTGACCAGAGGGAAAGTCTCTTCAGGGTCCTGGTGGGTTGCTACTGCTGCAAGTTATATTACACTACATCAGAGGGCCTTGTTCTCCACATGCCAACTATTCTTCCACTTCAGAAACAATACACTGAAATCGGATGTGCTGTAATTATTATTTTAGGTCTCAAAACCAGGAGGGACAGAGAAGGCTAAAAAATGTCACACAGACTTCTTGCAAACATGACACAAACTGGCTTGGGGGCAAATTAACACAACTGGAAGAATTTGCTTGGTCTCATCAAAATAATGAAATGTGATATCTGCCAGAGAAGGCAAAGGCAGGAACACGTCCCACATTGCGGTAGTAGCAACACCCTTTAGACAAATGACTCCCTAGTTTATTTCAAACTAACCCTGGGATGCAGTGTGTTTTATAGGATAGGGATAGAATAGATCTGTAGCCATATAATTAGATTCATTTATTGCAGAAGAAAGCACAGAGGTCTTTTTTTCTCCCCCTTCCCCCCTCCCTGATGAGGTATTGCTATTATCATTTATTTAGTGCCCATGGTATAGTACTGTAGGCTCATTGTAGAATAGAAGAATAAAGGGACCTGCTCCAAAGCGTTCACCGCCTACTTAGACAAGATACAAGGGGAGGTTGGGCTGTAACAGAAATTACTGTGACTGAAGAGAGAAGTGTAGCAAGGGTCATGTTAGAGCCAGGACTTTTACTTAAACTGGACTTTCTTTTGCATTCTTTCCTTTTTTGTTTAGAGAGCTCAGGTTTACAAACCTCCTGGAACCAGGTCTTGGCCCCAAACTCCATTCCCTTTTTGCCACTCTGGCAACACAGAGGCCATGGGGTGCTCTCTTGCCAAGGCTGTTGAAGATTCTCCTAACAATGTTTAACTATCTTAATCAGCTGTCCGCTATCTGCTTCTCCCACCTGGTGTAGGCTGCCTTCCTGAGTGGAGAGAGGGACTGGCTGGGAAGGGGTAAAACCAGTCACTGATGAACTCCAGTGATCTCTGGCAAGTGGGGTGGTCCCAGGGGGTTCCTTAACTTGCCCTTAGCACAATTTAGAGCAGCTCAGTCCTCTAGTTGTGCCTACAAGCAGAAAGATGGCTTAAAGCACCTGTTCTTTCCACTCAGACACACCCCACACACCCTTGAGATCCTGCACCAAGCACAGTGCAGCCAGAAGGACCTGGCCTTGTGTAGGAGAGTGAGACAGAGTGGTGCTTAAGTCTCCAGTCTAGCTTTATTTAGGATATTACTGCTATGGAAACATGTCTGTGATTAGATGTATGAATTAATAAAGATGGGCCAGTCAATGTATAATCACAAAGCTGAGTCTGCCTAGAAAGTTCAGTCTCAGCTTTGATCTCCAAAGACAGACCAGCTCAGAGATCAGACTTTCGGATCCAATCTGTTCTCCCCATTCTCTTTCGAAAGGTTCCTGCTGTCAGGTATAATGGTCTATGGCAGTGGTTCCCAAACTTGTTCCGCCGCTTGTGCAGGGAAAGCCCCTGGCAGGCCGGGCCGGTTTGTGTACCTGCTGCGTCCGCAGGTTCGGCCAATCGCGGCTTCCAGTGGCCGCGGTTCGCTGCTCCATGCCAATGGGAGCAGCGGCCAGTATGTCCCTCGGCCCATGCCGCTTCCAGCAGCTCCCATTGGCCTGGAGCAGCGAACCGCAGCCACTGGAAGCTGCGATCGGCCGAACCTGCGGACGCAGCAGGTAAACAACCTGGCCCGGCCTGCCAGGGCTTTCCCGGCACAAGCGGCGGAACATGTTTGGGAACCACTGGTCTATGGTGTATATAACTTGGCTTTTAAATGCATTAAACTCAATAAATGCATTTATTTATTTAAATGCATAAATTATCACCCTGTAACAGGGTTAGCACCTACCTCTCGCAAGTGGCCCCTTTCTCTGGCCAATAGTGCCTGCAATCTCTGTTCTTTTCAGCGGGGTGGCACCCACCTCTCACGAGCACCCCCCTTGACTGTCCACCTACTCTAGTATCCTGTCTATAATGCTCACTACCAGATGTTTGTTCAGTGCTTAATGCAATGATGTCCTGGCCTATAACTAAGGCCATTAGATGCTACAATAATACAAGTAATAGTAGACAACAGATGCTACAAAGGAATGTGCAAAACCCCCATAAGTGTCAATTATGGTGAAACTTAACCACTAGGTACATTCTTTCTTATTCCCTGGAGTTGAGAATCATAGAATATCAGGATTGGAAGGGACCTCAGGAGGTCATCTAGTCCAACCCCCTGCTCAAAGCAGGACCAATCCCCAACTAAGTGGTTATGGGTTTATGTCCCTTGTATTTTTTATCCTATTTGATGTAACTACAGATGTTCTTGTTATTTTTCAGACATTCTTACACTCAGTGATAACTTGTGGAACTCCTTGCCACAAGATAATTATATAAAAACATATTTCCTCTTATCAGTTTTAAAGCCGTTGCCTTTCAAATTTCATTGGATGTTTCCTTGTTCTTATATTATAAAAAGGATTAACAGGGATGCTGATTAACCTCACCTATAATCATTCATTAGTTTCTGTACCTCTGTCTTGCCCCCTTGTTCTTCTAGTCTCTCAACAAAATAATCTTAGTATCTTTTAAATCTGTCAACAGAGGGAGTTTGCCTGGGAGCTGTCCGAGAGGAGGTACGCTAAGTGCTGCATTAGGGGGGCTGTGTTGGTGAGTATCTGAGTGTCTGCTGCTGGGACAGTTGGTCAGTTTGACCGTGTGCTTGATTGCTTGCTTGTTTGTTTGAAAAGTGTGAATTGGGAGTGCTTTGTTCCAGGTGGGCCTTGAGTGGGCCTGACTGGTATATAAGGGCAGTCAGCAGCGAACCAGCTGAGCGGCGAACAGCAGAGGCTAACAGAGGGAGTTTGCCTGGGGAGAGCTCACTGAGGCTTTCATCTGCAGGTTTCTTTGAGTAGTTCCTGCAACAGCCGAGGAAGCTCTTAAGAGGACAGGGATATGGAAGGTGAGCGATCAGCTGTTGTAACCTGCACAGGTTGTGCCATGTTTGTCTTTCTTCCACAGGACAGAGGCGACTTTGTCTGTACAAAGTGCAAGCTGGTCTCCATATTGGAAGAGAAGGTTCGAGGGCTGGAGAAAAGAGTATCAACACTGCATTGCATAAGGGAAAATGAAGATTTCCTAGACAGACGTCAGGAGATGCTTCTACGGCCACAATGTTCTGAAGATTCAGAGTAGGCACAGCAGGGACAGAAGGATTGTGAAGAGGTTTGGCAGCATGTGACCTCCAGAAGGAGAAAGAGGAGCGTCCATGCACCAGCAATGGAGATACAGGTGAGCAATCGTTTCCATGTTCTCTCCACAGGTACTAATGCGGAGAGTGGACTAGATGACCCATCTGAGGGAAGGGAGCAGAAGGAGACTGCACCGATTGGAAGGCAAAAGATGCACTGTCCTAGGGATGGGGGTTCCACGACCACCACTCCCAAGAGGAGGAGGAGGGTGGTGGTGGTCGGTGACTCCCTCCTCAGGGGGACTGAGTCATCTATCTGCCGCCCCGACCGGGAAAACCGAGAGGTCTGCTGCTTGCCAGGAGCTAGGATACACAATGTGACAGAGAGACTGCCGAGACTCATCAAGCCCTCGGATCGCTACCCCTTCCTGCTTCTCCACGTGGGCACCAATGATACTGCTAAGAATGACCTTGAGCGGATCACTGCAGACTACGTGGCTCTGGGAAGAAGGATAAAGGAGTTTGAGGTGCAAGTGGTGTTCTCGTCCATCCTCCCTGTGCAAGGAAAAGGCCTGGGTAGAGACCGTCGAATCGTGGAAGTCAACGAATGGCTACGCAGGTGGTGTCGGAGAGAAGGCTTTGGATTCTTCAACCATGGGATGGTGTTCCAAGAAGGAGGAGTGCTAGGCAGAGACGGGCTCCACCTAACGAAGAGAGGGAAGAGCATCTTCGCCAGCAGGCTGGCTAACCTAGTGAGGAGGGCTTTAAACTAGGTTCACCGGGGGAAGGAGACCAAAGCCCTGAGGTAAGTGGGGAAATGGGATCCTGGGAGGAAGCACAAGCAGGAGAGCGCAAGAGGGGAGGACTCCTGTCTCATGCTGAGAAAGAGGGACGATCGATGAGTTATCTTAAGTGCCTATACACAAATGCAAGAAGCCTGGGAAACAAGCAGGGAGAACTGGAAGTCCTGGCACAGTCAGGGAACTATGATGCGATTGGAATAACAGAGACTTGGTGGGATAACTCACATGACTGGAGTACTGTCATGGATGGATATAAACTGTTCAGGAAGGACAGGCAGGGCAGAAAAGGTGGGGGAGTTGCGTTGTATGTAAGAGAGGAGTATGACTGCTCAGGGCTCCGGTATGAAACTGCAGAAAAACCTGAGAGTCTCTGGATAAAGTTGAGAAGTGTGAGCAACAAGGGTGATGTCGTGGTTGGAGTCTGCTATAGACCACCAGACCAGGGGGATGAGGTGGATGAGGCTTTCTTCTGGCAACTAGCAGAAGTTGCTAGATCGCAGGCCCTGGTTCTCATGGGAGACTTTAATCACCCTGATATCTGCTGGGAGAGCAATACAGCGGTGCACAGACAATCCAGGAAGTTTTTGGAAAGTGTAGGGGACAATTTCCTGGTGCAAGTGCTGGAGGAACCAACTAGGGGCAGAGCTTTTCTTGACCTGCTGCTCACAAACAGGGAAGAATTAGTAGGGGAAGCAAAAGTGGATGGGAACCTGGGAGGCAGTGACCATGAGATGGTCGAGTTCAGGATCCTGACACAAGGAAGAAAGGAGAGCAGCAGAATACGGACCCTGGACTTCAGAAAAGCAGACTTTGACTCCCTCAGGGAACAGATGGGCAGGATCCCCTGGGAGAATAACATGAAGGGCAAAGGGGTCCAGGAGAGCTGGCTGTATTTTAAGGAATCCTTATTGCGGTTGCAGGAACAAACCATCCCAATGTGTAGAAAGAATAGTAAATATGGCAGGCGACCAGCTTGGCTAAACAGTGAAATCCTGGCTGATCTTAAACGCAAAAAAGAAGCTTACAAGAAGTGGAAGATTGGACAAATGACCAGGGAGGAGTATAAAACTATTGCTCAGGCATGCAGGAATGAAATCAGGAAGGCGAAATCACACTTGGAGTTGCAGCTAGCAAGAGATGTTAAGAGTAACAAGAAGGGTTTCTTCAGGTATGTTAGCAACAAGAAGAAAGTCAAGGAAAGTGTGGGCCCCTTACTGAATGAGGGAGGCAACCTAGTGACCGAGGATGTGGAAAAAGCTAATGTACTCAATGCTTTTTTTGCCTCTGTCTTCACGAACAAGGTCAGCTCCCAGATTGCTGCACTGGGCAGCACAATATGGGGAGAAGGTGACCAGCCCTCTGTGGAGAAAGAAGTGGTTCGGGACTATTTAGAAAAACTGGACGTGCACAAGTCCATGGGGCCGGATGCGCTGCATCCGAGGGTGCTAAAGGAGTTGGCGGATGAGATTGCAGAGCCATTAGCCATTATTTTTGAAAACTCATGGCGATCGGGGGAGGTCCCGGATGACTGGAAAAAGGCTAATGTAGTGCCCATCTTTAAAAAAGGGAAGAAGGAGGATCCGGGGAACTACAGGCCAGTCAGCCTCACCTCAGTCCCTGGAAAAATCATGGAACAGGTCCTCAAGTAATCAATTATGAAACACTTAGAGGAGAGGAAAGTGATCAGGAACAGTCAGCATGGATTCACCAAGGGGAAGTCGTGCCTGACTAACCTAATTGCCTTCTATGATGAGATAACTGGCTCTGTGGATGAGGGGAAAGCAGTGGATGTGTTATTCCTTGACTTTAGCAAAGCTTTTGATACGGTCTCCCACAGTATTCTTGCCGCCAAGTTAAAGAAGTATGGGCTGGATGAATGGACTGTAAGGTGGATAGAAAGCTGGCTAGATCATCGGGCTCAACGGGTAGTGATCAATGGCTCCATGTCTAGTTGGCAGCCGGTTTCAAGCGGAGTGCCCCAAGGGTCGGTCCTGGGGCCGGTTTTGTTTAATATCTTTATTAATGATCTGGAGGATGGTGTGGACTGCACTCTCAGCAAGTTTGCAGATGACACTAAACTAGGAGGCGTGGTAGATACACTAGAGGGTAGGGATCGGATACAGAGGAACCTAGACAAATTAGAGGATTGGGCCAAAAAAAACCTGATGAGGTTCAACAAGGATAAGTGCAGAGTCCTGCACTTAGGACGGAAGAATCCCATGCACTGCTACAGACTAGGGACCGAATGGCTAGGTAGCAGTTCTGCAGAAAAGGACCTAGGGGTCACAGTGGACGAGAAGCTGGATATGAGTCAACAGTGTGCTCTTGTTGCCAAGAAGGCTAACGGCATTTTGGGCTGTATAAGTAGGGGCATTGCCAGCAGATCGAGGAACGTGATCGTTCCCCTTTATTCGACATTGGTGAGGCCTCATCTGGAATACTGTGTCCAGTTTTGGGCCCCACACTACAAGAAGGATGTGGAAAAATTGGAAAGAGTCCAGCGGAGGGCAACAAAAATGATTAGGGGTCTGGAGCACATGACTTATGAGGAGAGGCTGAGGGAACTGGGATTGTTTAGTCTCCAGAAGAATGAGGGGGGATTTGATAGCAGCCTTCAACTACCTGAAGGGGGGTTCCAAAGAGGATGGAGCTCGGCTGTTCTCAGTGGTGGCAGATGACAGAACAAGGAGCAATGGTCTCAAGTTGCAGTGGGGGAGGTCCAGGTTGGATATTAGGAAACACTATTTCACTAGGAGGGTGGTGAAGCACTGGAATGCGTTACCTAGGGAGGTGGTGGAGTCTCCTTCCTTGGAGGTTTTTAAGGCCCAGCTTGACAAAGCCCTGGCTGGGATGATTTAGTTGGGAATTGGTCCTGCTTTGAGCAGGGGGTTGGACTAGATGACCTCTTGAGGTCCCTTCCAACCCTGATATTCTATGATTCTATGATTCTATGTCCTTTCTTAGGTTTTATTTTAGTGCAGTAACTGTAGGATGGAAGTCTTCCCTTGCCTCTAATCATTGTCATGGCCCATCTCTAGACACCTGTTTTTGCTAGATCTTCCTGAGCTCTTTCCCCCTATACATTGGAGATTTTTATGGCAACATTTCCCCCATAAGCATATTTTCATCCATGGCTTTTAGACCTCCCTTTAGCCTGTGGAAAGAGAAGTTTATACAAGGACAAAACTTGGCCAGGTTTTCCCTGTGTAACTCCATGGGCTGCAATGGAGATTCACTAGGCTGAAGGCAGGCCTGGTGTCTCACATATCGTTAGAAGAATGCACGGAAGGAACTGCTAATATGATGTCATCATGACCCCGTGGGAGAATGGGACTTGGAGATTGTCTTGGGCTGGCTTGAAGATTTCAACTTTCTTTCCTGACAGGGAAATTTGCAATGTAGTTAAAATGAAATGTTGATGTCTGTGTTCCATGTTGAAATATTGATGTATGGATGCATAAAATGTTTTATGAATGCATGGTTCCATTCTCTGATTTACTACAACTAAACAACACCTTCTCAGAACTTACTCACTAATTCGAGAGCTGAGTGATTGGTTTTTTTATTCTGTAAAACAAGAGAAGAAGTGGGACTGAATTAAATACAATATATTCAGAGACAGTCCTTTGCTCTGAACTTTACAGACAGCACATACTCCTTTGCATGGTGCATCAGGAAACATCCATCAGGGACACTGTTCTAGATAAGAAAACAAGCAAACTACTTGTTTTCCCTATGCCATATAATGGAATACTGAGCAAAGTAGTGTAGAATTATGTAGTCATGGCACCCAGCAGTGGTACACAGCCAAGTAGTAATTCCCTGCTTAAACCTAGGAGAAGACTACCCCTGAGTGGTACGATGAGACAGGTGGGATGATGAAAGCATGTGCTAATCCCACCACTTAGACAAAGGTAGATTTTAATTTAGAAGCCACCACCAGATAAGATTCAGCCACAGGAAAATCTAACAAATTCTTGTTTAACAAGGGGGAGGAGGGAACATTCAGAAGGATCATAGGTGCTGGAACTATGGGTGCTGGTGGTGCTGCCGCATCCACTGGCTTGAAGTCATAAGAACAACTCAAATACATGGTTTCTGCCCTCAGCACCCCCACTATAAAAATTGTTCCAGCACCACTGATCTTAATTATCTAATTACAGCACATACTTGTACAGCAGCCCCTGTAGTTCTTCCTGGCACATATTCACCACAGGTCTCACCCTTCACACAAGCAGGGTCCTGTTAGATGGACCCCCAATTTCAAGTTGTTTAAACTAAGGGCCAAAGAACTGACTTCAGTGTCTATTAACTTACAGTTTATGGGCAGATGGAACAGCAGGGACAGCATGGAGGAGAGGACAGTAAACACTTACAAATGGGGGGGAGGGCAGATGTTTCCAAGGGACAGGATGACAATGTAAAGTTCAGTTTCACTTCAGGTAACCACTGTTGTGTTCCTTTTTACTCTGTCAATCAATTAACAAGCTGCAGTGAGCAGTCGGGCACTTGATAATACATTATTAGCGCTGACAAGGGTCAGGCAGGGGCACTGACCCTATGACCCAGCCAGCTGCATACCTCTTACAGAACATACACCATTTTCCCCTGAGAGTCGGTCTCACAGCCATTCACTACTCTTTTTCCTCTTCTCCGCCCTCCCCCCTCCCCATTCCTCATCCTCTCCCCCCCCAGTTCCTGTGCTTCTTACTTGTATTACCTCTTTTCCCATTATTACCCCTCCCCATCCATCTCAGATCCTCTTTCCTTCCCTCTGCTTCCCAGAATTGTTAAAGCAAGAGAAAAATTCCATAAACAAACACACAGGTTAGAAGTTTAGTAAAGAACGTGAGCCTGTGTTGAAAGCTGGGGATAGGGAACCAGGAATCCTTGGTTCTTCTCACAGCTCTGCCATGAACCTGCCTTGCAAGCTTGGGCCAATCACTTTAGGTTATTTTCAGAATTGGTGACTTCTTCTAGGAGTCTCAGTTTTTGTGCCCTTTGGGCCAAACTCACCACTGAAGTTAACAGAGTTGCATCAGAGTATTTAGCCCCTTGTCTCAAATTGAGTGCCCCAAAATCCAGTGGTTTCTTTTGACCTAAGCTTCTTTGTGCTTGTTTACCCATCTGTAAAATGTTCCCTCTCTCCACACGACTGCCAGACCTGAAAACACAGCCTGATAGCTGGAGGTTGAGTTCTGTTCTATTTCAGCCACTGTCACTGTAAACAAGATTCTGCAATCAGAGTTTCTTTACCAATCCTGTTGGTTATGCAGGAGAGGGACTAGAATCCAGCTCACTCTTCCAGCATGACATTACTCCTGTTAGCAATGCAGAACCAAAGGCCTGGTCTACACTAACACCCCAATTCGATCTAAGGTACGCAACTTCAGCTACGTGAATAACGTAGCTGAAGTCGACATACCTTAGTTCGAATTTACTGCGGTCCACACGCGGCAGGCAGGCTCCCCCGTCGACTCCGCGGTACTCCTCTCGCTGAGGTGGAGTACCACAGTCGACGGCGAGCACTTCCTGGTTCGAATTATCGCGTCCAGACCAGATGCGATAAATCGAACCCGGAAGTTCGATTGCCAGCCGTCGAACTACCGCGGTAGTGTAGACATACCCAAAGAGAAAAGAATAATATAAAAACCTGCTCTCATCAATAAAATACTGTGAGAAGATTGGGCACTGAACACGCACAGGATGTCAGATTCTGTGTTCCATTGGTGTTCTGCACGGAGCACAGAAGCCAAAGGCGGAAGGAACATGGGTAGCTCTAAGACTAAAGTCACCACTAAATCGCCCTACTGCTAGCCCTAGCCTCCCAAGTCTCTCATGGGGTGGGATTGTCCCACCAGTTCCCCCATGTTAGGAGAGTGGGATCCTATAATGGAGGGTAAATCTCCCCTAAAGTCAGAAGTCCAAGAGAGGGGACAACTTGGGAGCAACAACCTAGCTCAGGCTCAAAACCTGTCAGCTCTTCAAGCAGAGCAGCAGCACAGTGGTACAGAGTTCCTTCACCCAGAGCAGGTGGCCTACTACACATCAGTGCTCCTACTGTGAGACAAGCAGGTGTCAGGGGCTGGAAGTATGTGTGTGCGGGGGGAGGGGTAGACCTGATGAATGGTAGACCTGGGCTCCTTCACAGGGTCATGACCTGGGGGCTATAATGTCGCATGGTTCTGCTACCTGATCCCCAGACGTGTTCTCCATGCAGACAAGAAGGCCTTTCTATGTTTTGCTGCCCAACAGTTAGCTCCTGCTCCTCCTCTTGGTAAAGGCCATGCTTCTGCTCCCTATGTCATGTCATAATCTCTCTCAGGCAAACAGTTCTTATCCTCGGAGCAATTCTAAAAAGTCCATCCAGCCTCTCCCTTCGCTCAAGGCAGTGGATAAAAAGGGGATGACTGCTTTCCCACTCCAGTTTTAGGCCACTTTACTAGCCCACCACATCTTCCTTCCATCTGTGATGTAGCTGGACACATAAAACCACTGTCCATTAGATGTTCATTTGGCTCTTCATTTTAGAGCTCTTTTAAGAACCTCCTTTCAAAGCCCCTGCATACAACGCACTCACTCTCGGGAGAGCAAGAACCTGTGTCAATGCTGTTCCATCTGGAAGGAGAGAAACTGAATGCATTCCATCTGGAAGGAGAGAAACTGCATGCCTTCCAGAAGTGACTGAACAGAATAGACTAGTTCCTCCACCTGCTGCAAAAGTATTTGGTAGCCACGGTCATGCTCAATTGCCATAATTGAGTGTTTGCTACACCAAAGAGTGATGTGTGAGGCCACTAATGTCCTCTCAGACTATATTGTTACATCAAATATATGCAAATCTGTTCTCACCATTCATTTAGCCTGGTTGAGGGAAAGGTAGCCATACTGTCCAAGAAATCCAACTGCTCCTTCCCTGGGTTGGCAATGTGCACCAGGATCTGCCAGCCTGCAAGGTGGATTCTGATAAGCAACAGAAGAAGTTAATTTTTAGTCTGGAGGAACATAATTCAGACATCAATAAATATTGATCTTCCTTTCTTCCTTCTTGACCTGGACAGACATTCTTATGTTACTGACAAAATGAGGGCAATTATGCATTATTTATCTACTTTTTAAAAGGATGCAGTTTTTTTTTCTTAAGGCTGTACACTGAAGTTCTTTGGGGAAAGAGGGAGAAGGTAGAGTTTCTTATCCCCTGTCTCCTTCTTAAAAACATACAATAAAAAAACCCCATCAGAATGGTCAATGTTCATTAAGAAAAAAACAAGGAAGGGGAAGGGACTAGGAAAGAGACTAACTTGTTTCTGTCACTCAGGTGACTCTTCCTGGTGCTGAAATCTGAGTTAATGAAGACAGATGGACTCATCCATGCTGTTGGTCCCTGGATACTAATGAAAATTATTTAATGGTCAAGAGCTGTCGCTGGGAGAGTTGATTAATTAGCAAAGGAAGGGAGGAGACACTGTGCCAAATTCATCTTTGGTATGAATCCTTTGTTTTCAACAAGTTGCATGTAAAATGTGGCCCATTAATGTATCCAACCCTTATGGCACTAACGGAAGCTTTTCAAAGTTTTTAATATTCTCATTTTAGGAATTAAAATTGATTGTAATGAATTCAGTGTCACCTACACTTTGGAGGTCAAGAAACAATTTGGCAGAGCAGTCAGTTTTATTAAGCACTAGTCCCCCAGATCAAGGGTCAGGGAGAAACCATTTTGATCCCAGACTTCATTATATATCCGTTCCGGCACTGTGGGGATGACACTCGCTGTATCTCTCGGAGATCCCATTTGCCATCCATTTATCCAAATCCTACAACTTGGAATCTGCTGAACTTAAAAAATTAATCTGCACCTTGAAAAAGTAAATGAAACATTTTCATAAACTTATTGCATTTTTCCCCCCCAATCTGATATTTGTTTACAAGATCAAAAGGGATGTGAAATTCAATAGCATCTCTTTATCTAAGTCAAGGCACTTTGAAGGATCCATGCTAGTTTTATGCTACAGTCTGTATGCCAAGAAAAAACTTTGAAAAAGTTACTTCCAGCTTAGCACTAATGGAGCTGCTGCATATAGAACATGAGGAATCCTAGGTCAAATTTGAGCTTTGGGGCACACGGAGGGCAAATTCAGCTGCAAAACTGAGGACCTATCTCAAAGGAGCTAATGACCCACAAATTAATTACTTAAACTGACAATTGTAATGATCATTCTAAACTGAAATCAACTTTGCCAGCTTGATCACATGTTGAAAGCAAAGGTTGAAATGTTGTAAGACTCATGGTTGTACGGACATAGATAGATGAGTACAGACAGACACTTCATCAATATCTATTTCATTTACTTTTTCTACTGATCTGTTGTAGATTATTGATCAACAGCTGCTTACTGAAGACAGATACTCCAGACAGGAGTAGGAGCTTCCACACTGTTTATTGAATGATGACCCTGACAAGAGGTCATCATTAACCCTGCTAAAATGTGAAGCGCTTGCTCAGAAATGCCATTACTATTTCAGATACCAGGAACCTCCCAGTTAAGCTGGAACGGCTAGTATACCAGCATCTCAATCCTGGACTCGCTGCTTTCCTAGATCTGTGCTGGTAGCTGCTCTAAGGGTGTATAATCTCTTGGTATCAGGCCCCTCTCCTTTAGCTCAGTGATCCTTCCTTTCCCCACCAGCATCTCATATTACTGCCCCTGCCCTTCCCAAGAGCTCCATTAAGCCCACTTCCAAGGCATGCCTTCCTTTGACCTCTTGGTCCCACTGCTGACACTTATGTGGAGAAGTGTGGTGACGACGCAGGAAAGGAAACAGAACACCAGGTTTGTTGGTAGCCAGAGAGCTTTACAAGCCTCCTGCAAAAAGCCTCTCAGGAAAAAACCTTTCCTGGGGTTTTTATTCTTCTCCTTACTTTGTTTACAACTTATCTGAGTGGTTACATTCTTGCCCATTCAGAAGGCAGGCAATATACATGAGCATGAGATTACAAACCCATTTGTTGAGCGCGTGGACACCAGCTGCAAAGATGATGTCATGCTAGCCAATAAGTTTTCCAAATACAGACCCAGGGACAAGGTCACTCCCGCCTCGTTACCAAGGGAACAGTTTGCCGTTTTCTTGGACTTGTGATTAGGGAGCAACACATTCCTACAGAGAAGAGTAAGTGAAGTTGAATTAGGGTGGGTATTTTTGCCTTTCTTGTCAGGACTATGTCTTGTGCCCTGTCTGGGGAGGTTGGCAGTCTGTGGCAGATTACAGAGTTAAGTCAACATAAGCTTCCTTATGTCAACCTAACTCTAAGCATCTACGCTAAAATGTCGCTCCTGCTGATGTAACTTGCCCACTACACCAATGTAATAACTCCACCTCCACAAGAGGCAGAGAGTCAGTGTTGATGTAGCTAGGTTGACGCAGTGTCAGTATAGACACTGCATTGCTCATATTAACTTAGGTCAACATAATTTTGTACTGTAGACATACTGTGTGTATGACAGAGTTCCCAAGATGATAGTAAACCATATTTCTCATCTGCTGATGGGTTTTAGGGGGCTTAGCAAACTAGTAAGGATGTGATTCCATTCCTCTGGTGTCAGTCAGGCAGCAAAGAACCAATGGAAGAAATTCGGCACTGACCTTCTCCCCTTTTAGGCACTCACTCCTCAATCCATGACTTTCAAAGCTGTCCAATAACCTGGTTAGCCCACACTGCACCCTCTGCACTAGGTACATAATCTGATTCCTCAACCTGAGGGCCTGCCAGGGTGGATAGCCACAGAAAACTACTTAGCAGTTAGGAAAATTCTCTTCCCAAAGATGTTATTTATCCCTATATCCTTTGGGCAGTTTCTATTTCAAAAGGGCCTTGGAATTTCACTTCCTTCAGCACTAAGTGAACCACCCAGGGAAATCACCTCTTTGTGACTGGGGAGACACTGTTTCCCAGAACTATGGCTTCTGACACTTTCCCCAGGCTTGTATGGTATATGGAGAAAGTTGCAGTAATATACAGCAAAAACTATTTCTTTACAGCAGGACCTTCAAACCACTCAGAAAGATTATACTCCCAAAGTCATATTTGTATAGAGACAACAATATGGGAGGCTCTGGTGCCACCTAGCTAACTCCCGAGATAATTCTTACCACCAAATATTTTCCACTCTGCTAAGTATGTAGCACTGTCCGCAACCACCACCCTTCTGAATAGTTTAACGTGGTATAACCCTTCTGCCCGTCTGAGTTGGTAGCAACAAGGGCCGGGTTCAGTATCTAGGGTTCCGTTTCAATAACACAATGCAAAATTGGCTTGAGCCCCCACCCAGTGACCTGGGACAATTACATACCACCTCCTGGTGCCTCTAAGATTCAATACTTCCTCTCTCGCAAGCACGGAGTCTGAGTGTAGCAAAATCCTTTTAATAAAAGAGGGAAGCAATGCGGCATTATGTTGGGGAAACACCACAAACAGGATTCATAACACAAACCATGAGCAAAAGACCCACCCCCAAGTAAGTTTGGCAGTGTCCTTTTCCCTTCAGGGTCTTAAGTCCACCAACCCAAAAAAAAAAATCACCCAAAATTCAAAAAGTCCAACACCCCAAAAGTCTTTGTCCCTGGTCAGTGCAGCCCTAGACTTCAAAAGTTTTATCTGCAGAGTTTTACCTCCCAGCCTCAGGGGGGTGTTAAGGGGCACCTTACGTGGTCCAAGGCCGACTGCCCTGCCTCTCTGTGGGGTTCTGCGTAGGATTCGGGAGAACGGGGTTTAATTCCCTGGGTTGGAACTTGTCACAGCCTTCCTGTCTGGTCTTGGACAAGGCTCTTAGTCCCCCTCTGTGCTTCAGTTTCCCATCTGTAAAATGGAGAGAATAGTATTTCCCTGCCTCACAAGGATGTCGACAAGAAATGCATTAAAAATTGTGAGGCACTCAGATACTATGGTAACAGAAGAGGAGGGGGTACCTTAAATCAGTAGAAACTAGCACAGCACCACTGTGCTGTAGAGGGTAAGCACATTTCCCAGTCCATCCAGAGAATCAATACTACGACGACTCTGTTGCCGGTGGCAGGGTAGAGTTTCTAATTCCTCCTATCTTGTCAGACCTGTAGAAGGGCTTTTTTGTCCCCATAATCTGATATTGGTCACTATTTACTTACTCTACAACCCCTTACAGGACAGCCATACTGGTATTTTGGATTCTTAGTGTTACCATATGTATTTTCCAATTTACTTTTACCCTGCTTTGGATGAACAATGGAGGCAGTGCGGTCTACATACTAACTGAGTTTGTAAAATGCAACATAAACTCACCAGGACAGGGTAGAAATGGAGTTATATTCAGCTACTGGGCATTCCCTTGGGAACTATTGCCAACTGGAACAATTCAGAGCAGCTCCCGGGCTGCTCTTACCTACTGGACAGAGAATCTGAGAACCATAACCAGCTCCTCCTTCACACCACCCCTTCCTGCTTTGCCACACAATCTCAGCAAACCAGAGAATCAGCTTTGGATCTGGACATAGTTGAGGACAGGGAAATAAACATGGGATCCCAAGCTGTCATTTTTACTAACAGCAGGCACCTCAAGGTCAGCCTGATATTTGGAAGAACTCAAGCTGGATTCTTTCTGCATCCTACATCAGTCTCAAGCAATAAAGGTTTGGAAAGTAGAATATACAGGAAGATGATATGGCAAGGCAGATTAGAACTGATTTTTTTAACTACTACAGCTCTATTGTCTCCACAGTGCTGATAGATTAAAATGATTTGTTTTTTTACTACTATCAGCCACCAAAAGAGATGACTCAGAAGACACTTTGGGAGCAGATCCAGACAGTAACAAGGGGCTGTTGTCACAGCGTTAGTTTTCTGAGCATAACTACTCTTTAAATTCTTAACTGGACTGATAGAGTTAGCTGTCACTTTTAACATTAAAGCTGCACTCTTTTTCTTAAACCTGCCTCTCTCTGCACACATACACAACAAACAATTTCAGGGAGTTCTCCAACTTCTTAGCGTTTTTCTGACCCCTGGTGACAGGAAGAGGGCATTACAACACCTAAATGAAAACTTTTCACAAGAAAGCAAGCTACATTTCTTAGACTTCTATTTTGCTACTCATATTTACCTTTACAGATGGAGTGAGGAAACATACTAAATCCCAGCACTCAGACAATTGCTACCTTCACAAACTCTGTTCCTATAATCTATGATCTCCACAGAGAAGAGCCTGACATTAAGCAAAGGAAGCAAAGGCTGAATATGAGAAAAGTCTTCCTAACAGTGGGATCTATTAGATTGTGTTGTGGTCTCCCAAGGGAAGCAGAAGTCTTGTCATTTGACTCATTTAAAACTGGATATTTTTTCTTCAGTCCAGGAAACAAAGGTGAACTATATGACCTAGTGGACATTTACTCTGGCTTGGCTCATCCTCATAAGATTTCAAAACTAAATTTTCTGAGTCTAAGACAGCAACAACCTGGCTATTCTGTGAGCCAGGATTATCTAGAGGAGGTGGGAGAGGAAGGCAGACCTTGTGATCTCACCAACAGGCATTCCTACACAACTCACTTTACCTTTGGGAAACCCCTAACAGTAGCCAACACCACCTCTACCCGCATTCGCATGTTGATCAATGGATCCCAAAAGGGGGAAGATGGGGATAATACACCCTGATTTTACAAATATCTTTTGTACAAAACAGAAAGTATACCAAACTGAGAGTGGCATTTTGTGGGCAGCAAAGACTGAATCGAGGGCACCAAATTCATTCTCACGCCAAGTCTTGGAAATATGGGTGTTCTAGAAAAGACCCATTGGAACATGTTATCCATGCCCTGCCTGGGTAGGAATGGCCCTTTCAGTATAGTCTCAGGTGTGCTGGAATGGTGCTTTCACCACTTCCTTTGGAAAACTACTCCACCATTGAAAAGCAGTTCCCCTTCTTCACCCCCCCCCCCCAATGTTCAGTCCAGATTCCTTGGCTTCATTTAATCTTCTTACTCTTTATTATATCCCTTTTACAGCCCTAATCAATTCCTCTCCACCCTTGGTGTTAACATCCTCTATGCACTTGCAGCTGTATTCCCCTTTTATGCAATATATTAAATCTAGTTTTGCCCAGGGGAAAGACAAATTGATGCTGTGACCCCCTGCACTGCCAAGCCCCCCTGTCTGAAATTAACACACACATTGTGTGAGTTGACTAGAGAAGTCCCAGTTTGTATGGGTCTCCAAGCTGTTTTATTCATTGCTCTGACCTGAATCCTGAGTCCTCAATGACTTTGGTGAAGTGACTTGACAAAAGAGTGCCTCACAGGGAAAATTAACAATTCATCTCTGTTTATCTGGCCCCTTGGTCAATGTAAAGTTGTCACAACTCCCATAAATCCCCAAAGCTAAAGAAGTCCTCCAATTAAACCTATTATATCCCAGTTTCAAATACAAGCAGAGGGGTCAAAGGTAAATGCACCTGGAGACTAAGCTACCCACACCTCTCTAACAGTAGCCCCTCTAAGTCAGTATTGAGGTATATTAGGGGGCTAGTCTGGGGAAGCTTGTATCTTTGCTGCCTATGTTGTGCCTTAACTCCGATGGCCTTAATTCCATTATATGGACATTGATTGATTATTGAAAGGTCCTAATGTAGAAATAACTTTTGAAAATGCATGCGTGCACACATACAGTTCTTGAGACTCTAGTAGAGGTTGTTTATCCCCCTGACTAAAAGCTCTCTTCTCCCCTCAACATGTGAGCTGCAGTCCCTCAAATGGACAAACCAAAGGCAGAATAGAGTCCTAAAAACAAACCCTTTCCTCCCACCCAGAAACGCACTCCCCCTCTGTGCACAGAGAATAGCCCCACTGCCTCAGCTAGCTCAAGGCCGGTGATTGAAGCAAAGTGTGATTATTATTCCACCTCACAAAATGGAGGGAATTTGAAGGGGGTGTTGGTAAACAAACACCATCTACTAGGAAAAGAATGATACTGTTCAAACAAGGAGAACAGTTTATTCAAATTTGAACAGCAAAATACTCCATGTGATTCTTAAACCAGGATTACAGATGGAAAGTGGGTAACTGATAATCTTAAATATCGGGACCTCTTTCCTGCAGGAGTCACAAATGTCATTTTCCAGGAAGAGAGGTGAGCCAGGCATGTCCATTTTAATTAAAGTATTTGATTTCAAATACAATTTACAGTTCATCCCCAGTAGAAAGTGCTTGTCACCTCACCTTGGGAGCTTTCACAATGGGGAGCTAAGCTAAACTAGTATAATGTAAAGTCCTTCCCCTGTTCGGAGCTTCATTGGAATGCAGTGTGAAATATTCAGGGGTACTGATGTTCACAATAACTCATTCACCCTTTCAGGTCTGGCAGATGTCAACATCAGTGAGTACAGACCATGTTACAACATCAGAGGAGGGGATCCTGTGGGAAACTGGCAGAAGTTCTATCCCTATAGCAACAGCAGCATCAATTGTATATTACTTAGGGTTTGAACTAGTGAAAATTGTTATTTTCATCAGCACTTGGGACTATGTTATGCCAGACAGGGGCAGGCCTGTTGGATGCCAGGGGGAGCTCCGGGAGGCATTGTGCATCAACCTTTCCTTTGGATTTCCAGCCATGAAGGTATTGGTAGATACTAGATGGAATTGTCAGTAATAATGCAGAAGAGGCAGACATGTTCGATAAATATTTCTGTTCTGTATTTGGGAAAAAGGCAGATGTATTCCTATCATGCGATGAAATACTTTCCATTCCAACAGTAACTCAGGGAGATATTAAACAGCAGGTGCAGATAACTTGCTGTCAAAAGTTTTTTAAAAAGCTGACCAAGGAGCTCTCTGGACAACTAGTCCAGATTTTCAGTAAGTCTTGGAATGCCAGGGAAGTTCCAGAGAACTGGACAAAAGCTAATGTTATACCAATATTTTAAAAGGGTAAGATAGCATGACCCAGGTAATTATAGACTTGTCAACCTGACATAAAAACCAGGCAAAATGATACTACAGCTGCTATAGGACTCTGTAGGAGTGTAACTCACCTCATAGTTGGGCATGACGTAGCCGGCTGTCCTCCAACACCCACTGTGAGCAGCCCTTCCAGCTCTGCAGTGCTCTGCTTCTTCTCATGATGCAGCCCTCCATCCAGGTCACATTCACTCCCACCTCTTCTGAGGTGACAGAGTCCCCTGAATTATAGTCCAGTGATCTTTTCACCAGGTCTTCAGCCCTCAGCTCTGGGCCTAGTCATCATTACACCCCTTGTCTCTGAGCTTTCAATAGTCCTTACCCCTTGTAACAAGGTGTATCACACCACCCTCCTCAGTAGCCATTAGGGAAAGCCAAGCCCTCCCTGTACTCAGATTCCCAGTCCAGGGACGGGTAGCTAAGATCTGTTTCCTCAGACTCCTTGCTGTTTTGCTGGACTACTTCCTACCTAGCCTTGTCTCTAGGCCCTTTTCCCCAGGCCCTTTGTGGGCTCTTGCAGCAAGCAAAATTGCCCAGGACTTTCTTCCTGGAAAACCAGTTCCTGACTTTTTAATCAAGGTTCACCCCAGGAGCTTACTCTACCCCTATGACTTCTTAGTTTGTTTCCTAAACTTTTACCAGAGTTCCCCTCTTGGGAGAGCATCCCTAACCCTACTCTCCTGTCAAGGCTGTATCCCCACTTTGAACTTTAGGGTACAAATGTAGGGGCCTGCATGAAAACTTCTAAGCTTAACTACCAGCTTAGCTCTGGTCCCGCTGCCACCATTCTCACTGGATTCCCTCCCTGGGAAGCCTTGAGAAACCTCTCACCAATTCCCTGGTGAATACAGATCCAAACTCCTTGGATCTTAAACAAGGAGAAATTGACCCTTCCCCCCTCCTTCCTTTCACCAACTC
>NW_020664446.1:41511910-41581120 GCF_002925995.2 Terrapene triunguis | reverse complement strand
ACAAGGAGAAATTGACCCTTCCCCCCTCCTTCCTTTCACCAACTCCTGGTGAATACAGATCCAAACCCCCTTGGATCTTAAAACCAGGAGAAATCAATCTGGTTCTTAAAAAGAAGGCTTTTAATTAAAGAAAAAGGTAAAAATTATCTCTGTAGAATCAGTATGGAAAATAACTTTACAGGGTAATCAAACTTAAAGAGCTCAGAGGACCCCCCTCTGTCTTAGGTTCAAAGTACAGCAAACAAAGATAAACACTCTGGTAAAAGGTACATTTACAAGTTGAGAAAACAAAGTAAATCTAAGACGCCTTGCCTGGCTTTTACTTACAATTTTGAAATAAGAGAGACTTGTTTAGAAAGATGGGGAGAACCTGGATTGATGTCTGGTCCCTCTCAGTCCCAAGAGCGAACAACCCCTTAAACAAAGGGCACAAAACAAAAGCCTTTCCCCGCCCCCCCAAGATTTGAAAGTATCTTGTCCCCTTATTGGTCCTTAGGGTCAGGTGTCAGCTAGGTTACCCGAGCTTCTTAACCCTTTACAGGTAAAAGGATTTGGAGTCTCTGTACACAGGAGAGCTGTTACCCTTCCCTTTATAGTTATGACATCTCCCCTGAACTTCCTGCTTTTTTCTGCCTTGAAGCCCTTCCTTTATCTTAGTTACCCAGCTGGGTCTCATTCTTAGTTGAGCCTGACATGCCCTGTAGTTGCCACCAGGTGTCCTACCTGAGCGCTCCAGCTTCATTTAACCCTTTCAGTGTCAGTGTGGACATACACCCCATCACAGACTCAATAAGAAGGGTAATATAATTAATCCCATTCAGCATGGGTTTATGGCAAATAGGTCTTGTCAACCTAACATCCCAACACGATGCTGTGGCCAAAAGAGCTAATGTAATCCCTGGATGTATAAGCAGGGGAACATTGAGTAGGAAGGTTATTTTAGCTCTGTATTTGTCGCTGGTGTGACCACTACTGGAGTACTGTGTCCAGCCAGGGTGCTGGAACGGGGAGGGGGGCAGGGGGCCATGGTTCCATCATGTTTTACCTGCCTTAATGGCAAGTGACAGGAGGGAGGGGGCAGAGAGGAGTGGGTGGGGCCTCAGGGAAAGAGGCATGGTGGGAGCAGGACCTTGGGGGGAAGGGGCAGAGTGGGCTCAGGGGAAGAGGCAGAGCAGGGGCGGGTCCTTGGGAGGAAGGGGTGGAGTGGGAGGCAGGGCCCCAGTTCAGGTGATCATGGTCCCTCCCGCTTCTAAGGAGTTTCCAGCACTCCTGTGTCCAGTTCTGGTGTCCACAATTTGAGAAGAAGCCACACCACAAATTAATGAGCCTCCTGTAAACAGTAAATTGTGCAGAAGAGGTGGGAAGGTGAGAAGGAAGAAGGTTAAATGTAGTCCAGGGTGACTAAATCAGTGTCTGAAGAATGGCTGGGGAGTTGTATGTAGTCCAGAAATGTGCTGAGAGCAGCGGGGGAATGACTGTGTTCCTTGACAGTCTGTATTATCATGAGTGTTTGTATGTAGACCGGGGTAGGCAAACTACGGCCCGCGGGACACAGCTGGCCCACCAGCCGATTTAATCCAGCCCTCGAGCTCCCGCTGGGGAGCGGGGTCTGGGGCTTGCCCCGCTCCCACACTCCAGCCGGGTAGCGGGGTCCGCTCTGCACGGCTCCTGGAGGAGGTGGCATTTCCCCCCTCTGGCTCCTACGCATGGGGCAGCCAGAGGGCTCCACACGCTGCCACCATCCCAAGTGCCACCCGCGCAGTACCCATCGGCCAGGAACCGCAGCCAATGGGAGCTGTGGGGGTGGCATCTGCGAATAGGGCAGCAAGCAGAGCCTCCTGGCCACGCCTCCGCGTAGAAGCCGGAGGGGGGATATGCCGCTGCTTCCAGGAGCTGCTTGAGGTAAGCACCGTCCAGAGCCTGCAACCCGAGACCAGCCCATGCCCCAACCCCCTGCTCCAGCTCTGCTCCCCCTCCTATCCTCCAAACCCCTTGATCCCAGCTGAGAGCCCCCTCCTACATCCCAAGCCCCTCATCCCTAGCCCCACCCCAGAGCCCACATCTCCAGTCGGAGCCCTCACCACCCCTCCAGCACCCCAACCTCCTACCCCAGCCCAGAGCCCCCTCCTGCACCCTAAATTCCTCATTTCTGGCCCCACCCCAACCCCAATTTCGTGAGCATTCATGGCCCACCAAACAATTTCCGTACCCAGATGTGGCCCTCAGGCCAAAACATTTGCCCACCCCTGATGTAGACTCTATGTAGATGCATTCAGAGCAGTCTGTGGCAGGAGATGTAGGGAGACAGTAATCCATGCAGACACTAACTCAGCATCCCATTGATTTCCCCATGAATTCTGCCCCACTTCTAGCTGCTGGCAGACACAAACTTTCCCCATAGAAGGAACTGCAGATAGGTAGTCACACTTCAGGTAAGGGTGTATTTTCCAAGCCCATCTCATAGACTCAGACTTTAAGGCCAGAAGGGACCATCGTCATCATCTAGTCTGACCTCCTGCACACTGCAGGCCACAGAACCTCACCCACCCACTCCTGTAATAGACCCACAACCTCTGGCTGACTTACAAAAGTCCTCAAATCATGATTTAAAGACTTGAAGTTACAGAGAATCTACATTTACATTAGTTTAAACCTGCAAGTGACCTGTGCCCCATGCTGCAGATGAAGACTAAAAACCGCTATAGGGCACCAGCCCACTCCACTGGCTGTAAGTTTGAAAACCTCTGGGGCACATGTGAGTGGTGTGCCACCGGAAACCTGGAGTAAAATATGCCATAACAATTCTAAGGTTCCTGAATGGCCACGTCCTCCAGAATGTGGAATGCCTGAAAATATGGAGAAAGCTTTGCTAATAAGTTTGCCCCGTCAGAGATTTCCCCCTCAGCAAAGCTGGTCTTCATTTTTAAAACAAAGCAACAATACATTTTAAACTTAATATTTTTGTGCATTCTTTTCACTGCGGTTAGCTCACGTGCATCCACAGATCTGCTGGGAACTGAAGCATTCCTCTCAGAGTACACTGAAGCTCAGTTTTATGGTATCATTTTTTGGCCTTGAGATTCCCCAAGGCACTTTTGGCTGCAGATGCACAGACCTGTTTTGAAGTAATTGAGACACTAATGCATTGTTTGATGTCTGCATTTAGGCCTTTTGACCTCAGCAGCATCAGCACACGCCAGCAGGTCCCTCGGATTCAGAACTGTTACGAACCGGTCCTAGTAGAAGTGTTTCCATTATGAACTTCTGGGGGACATTCTGGACAGGGCCAACAAGCAGGTGCAATACCAGAGGGAGAAGGATTTGCGGCCCGTGGAAAGGCAGAAACAGGCTGCAGCGCAAGACGATGGAATTGCAGCGCACGAGGGGAGGCTTGTAGTGCAGTTTCTGGAGCAGGAACATCAGTTGAGAGAGGAAGATAAAGCGCAGCAGAAAGATCTGTTTGAGAGGCTGCTTACACTTATGGCCGCCAGCGTTCTGGCTCCTACTGCACCTACACCATGGCCTGACTCCCAACCATGGTACCATGGGCTGCAGCCCAGGAATACTCCAAACAATTCCATGGTTGGGTGGCCTATGCAACTGAGACTTAGCAGCTGGACAGGGCAAATATACCCCATGCAGTCCTCCAGCCCAGTGCAGGCCCTCACACATGTGGAGTGGCACTATTTACAATAAACGTGCAAGGAAGAGAAAGGAGAATGGGGACACACAAACATTAGGGGATGTATTTGTTGGCACTCTTCAATGTTTGATTTATGCACTTTGTTTTATTAATGGTTTTGATGTTGATTTCTTACTAGTGTTTTGGTGTGGCAATGGTAGCTGGCCTACCTGGCAATGATTTAATATTGGGTTTGGTTTTTTTTTAAATATATCCATGTTCACAAATAAAGACTTATTTTATTAAAGATGTTTATCATCATCATCATCACATCACAATGTGTATTTCAAATAATAAAGAAACATACAGTAAGGGACAACTGGGAAGAAATAGCCAAACAATTTCTGAGTACTTTTATCTACAATCCATTGTGTAAATCCACAGGTTTTGCCACATGTCCTCCTCCCCACTGCGTAAGTGATCATGTTATCCACAATGACAATGGATGGCAATGAGCCCCCCCAATACACATACACATGTTTATAAGCAGTCATGTCATCTATAAGTATAATGCATGGCAGTCAACTCTCCCCACCCATTTTATTGCATGATGTGGCCTCAGTTACTGTAAACATTGCAGTAACAATCATAAACATAGTATTCTCCCTCTACTATTGGTCAATGCAACTCCATAATGTGGGAGCACAGAGCATCCCTGATTGATGTTGCCCAGGTGCATCCTGCCCCAGCTGTGATGGGTGCACTTTCTGGCTGAGCGTACTGGTTCAGCAATCCTTTGCTGTCATAGCTCCATTTCAGGGGCAAATGGCTCACCTTTGGATTCACAAAGATTGCAAAGAGCACAGCAAGCCACAATAATACAGACGGCATTGATGACACCAATCCAAATGAGTCCATAAACAGCGCCATTCTGAACCTACTGAGAGTGTAATTGCACCTCTTGAGATCAGGATATGGTTTTATTAGCCAATGTGAAAGGAGGTACATGGGGTCCCTCAGGATAACAATGGGGACAGTAACTCTGTTTATAACAATGTCCTATGGTGGGAAGTGTCCCTGCCTAGGAATGTAGACAAACAATCATCAGAAAGCCCCTAGCATCATGAACTTTTCCAGTGCAGCCCACACTGGTGTCCATAAATCAGCCTGTGAATAACAGTGGAGTAGTGTCATTTGTGGTTTATATACTCATGCTCCGATGCAGTTTGGAAACCCTATTCTCTCAAAACCAGCAGTTACTTCAAGGCTGTTGTTTATGCCCACCATCTTTGGTGGAATCACACACCTGATTGCCTGAGAAACCTCCCCCACCATCTTACCCTCAGCTGACTTTCCAATGCCAAACTGGTTAGCAAGAGGCCGTTAGCAGTCCAGGGTAGACAATTTCTAGACAACGATAGAAACCCACTTCGGGACCGATATGGCTGCCCTCATGTGTGTCCTGATGCTGGAAAGTCAGGGCAAGCTGGTCACAAAGGTCCAGAAATGTGGCTTTCTTCATGCAAAAGTTTTGGAGCCACTGCTTGTCGCCCCAGGTCCACATGATGATGTGATCCCACCAGTCTGTGCGTGTGGCCCTGCTACAGAAGCACCAGTCTACATCTGGGGCATCAGCAGTTATACCAAGAGCTACAAACAGCATCAGCCAGTTCAAGTCTTCCATGCCTGTATTATCCTCATCCTCTGTCAGGAACCTTTGGTAGATCAGAGAAGGCCACTGGAATGTCCACCAGCATCTCATGGATGATCTGCCCATTTCCTGAAACAGAAGTGGAAAGCCCAAGCAAGAGAAGCCCTCAAGTGGTGACTTCTCCACGTTGCTGGCTCTGGTAGCCACAAGCATGCAGACTCAAGAGGGCTCAGCAGGATGTGTTGGCAGCTTGCAACAATTTCCTGTAACATGCAGGATGGAGAGTCAAGTTTTCCTACACTGTACCACGAGCCAAGGCCTACTGCGACCACAGCAGGGGAGAATGCTAGGAAGCCTAGGATATGGTAATTTGACTTGGATCTGCATGGGGACGCTGGAGGCCAGGTTTGGGGGCCAGGTCCAGAAACTGTAAACCTTTGGTCACCAATGGGTGGAGATGCTCCAGCCCTGGGCTTACAAACTCAGTCTGCATACTTGAGTCTCACTAACCCTGACATACCCACAGATGCCCCAACTGGTCTTTGTCAGAAGTTCCTTTGCATTTTTCACAAGAGCCAGATTTTAGCCTTGGTCAAATCTAAGTGTGAACAATTCCATTTTGTTTCAATCTACCATCTAATAGGATATTGTATTTTTTATTTTCTGCCTACATTATCATATAACATTGCTTTGTCCAGTCAAACACTTGCAGCATTATACACCAGGAATGACTGCATTTCAGTAGTGGGTGATGTAATGATTAACTCAAGCTCTACTTTTTCCAACACACACACACACACACACACTTCCCTACCCCCCCCCAAGTAAACTTGTGTTTTAAGTTGTCCAAGCATATTGTTTTAGAAAAACTGCGCAGTAAGTATACACAGAGCAGTACATAACACTCCAAGACTGTTATTTTTATTTGTATTTCATTAGAGCCTCCGTGGCTTCAGCAACATTGAGTTAGAATAACTTTCCAAGCGAACAGATCGTGAGACTCTTGTGTGTGGATCTGCCAAAACAAGAGTATTTGAGGTTGCCATGAAGGATCTGTTGAGATCACTAGTGGGATGAAGTTGAGTGTATATAATTTCAGTCTCTATTGGTGATGGAAGTGAATGCCTTATGGATGTGTGCTATTCACCCTGCAGACTCTTCCCTTAACTTATTTACATGTTTTTAAAGAGGTTGGGTAGGTTGGCCCCTATTGCCATCTGAACCCTCCCCCCTGAAGTTTTCATTTGTGTTAATTTTCAGAAACTGTATTGTGCAATCACAGGAGGGAAGGGTAAATAAGATGTTATCACACCATCTCGTGATCAATCAAACAACCCTCTTATGTAATCAAATGTATCTCCACCAGCAACTGTACATGTAAGCTTTCTATTTTAATCATTATCCTGTTCTTGCTTCAGCAAGGCGCCTGGGATGGCAGAAACGGTTAGTCTCCGTCTGAGAAAGGAAAGGTGGACACAGATAGGTGATGCTTCAACATAAAACAGATGCAAACACAGAGCAATTTTAGCATACCTCAATAGACAGCCAATAGGTCCTGCTGTGTCCATGACAGAGTGCAGCAGAAAACAAGCAATCTCTGCCCTTTGATTCTACTATTGGTAAATCATTAGGACCTGGGCAACAGTTACAGCTGTTTGTAGTGGGTGGATTTAAAACACTTGCCACGCCTCCTCTCTCTCCCCTCCCCCCCCCGCCTTACCATCTGCAAGAAGAGCTCAGACACAAGCTGTGCCTCTGCCTGTTGCATGTGTGTATATATACGAAAGACCAGATGAGCATTTGCTGCATCTGAAGACCAGTTACTGAGTCCACAGGCAATCTACAGCCATGGTAAGTCACGGCTTCGAAGGCCAGACTTTGCTTTGCAAGTAACAGCTATGCTATTTGGAAAGGCAGAAAGGTTTAAGCCAGCTGCTCTATTGTACAAGAAGAGGGAGAAAAGAACAAAAGCTTTATTCTTCAGTAATGACTAACCCAGGCAAACCTATAGGCAGCTACTCCAGTACTAAGTGGGTGTTCACCAATAGGAATCTCTCGGTGGGTGTTGTTGGGCTTCTCTTTCTGCAAAGCAGTTACAAATATGAGTAGTCCCCATTAACACTCCATCAGAGATGCAACATCCACTGCAATCACTATCTTGTGAACCACATTGGTACGAATTTATAACACCGCTTGGTTCACTTATATACAGCCCCACTGACTCTTGCATAGAAAACCTTTGCATTTTTTTCCAGATGCATAGGGCCAGGGCTCTGGTACAGCTAAAGCAGGGATGCTACAGGTTGGACTTGTATCTTATTAACAGAGCTCCATGGGATCCCAAGCTTAGAATAACAGAAATTGCAGATCAGGGCTAAGGGGAATAGGCAGAGCACTACAATAGCAGAGGATGCTGCATGTCAGGGTTGAGATGCACTGCTTTGGTCACAGTGGTCATTTGCAGCCCTGCTTGCAATATATCTATCTCTAGCCAGTAATAGTGGCTTCTCACTTTCATAAGCACCAAGCAAACGCTAAAAGGAAATTGCTGGATTTGTGTATGGCGATTTTTTTTTTTTTTTTTTTTTTTTTTAAGGTTCACATGAAATTGCAAAGACTAGTCGAGTTGGTTTCTGTGCACCATTGTGTGGCAAGTCTGCTGTTTCGGACAGGAACAAACAACAACATGGCTGCTGGAAAATGCAGCAAAACATTTTAAGATTTATTAAATTAGCTGTAATGAGAAACATGTTTTAACTAGTGAGAGCATGTGGAAGGCATTAGCTGGCAGTACTGACAAAGAAGCAGCCTAGTGGGGCCAGACTTCAGGACAAAAAACTCGGACACTTCTAATACTGTCCAAGGGGGAGAGGAGGCTGCACAGGAGCATGTGGGTTTAGAGAACTCAGGCAGCTTTGGTAACTGGGAGGAGGGCAAGTTTGTGTGCCTGTCATGATGGGAGGCAGCAAGAGGATTCAGAAGCTAAAGATTACTGGGACCAACATAAGGCTATGCCCTATCCTATAGCAAGTTCTAGCCTTGATGAGGGAGACTGGCTTTACTGTTTTGCCTCTTTGCCCAAACCTGCTATGGCCCCTCACCCTGGCTTTGAGCTACTCGGGCATGCAGTTGTGTCTGGGGTACTCCCAGTTGTGAAGCTAGGATTTAGAAAATCCCATAGCTTCATTACACTCTTAATTCAATAGGGAAGTAACGCTCCAGTGCAGAAGCAGCTTGATCCAGAGTCACAGGTGGAGGGAGAACTACCAGGCTCGGATATACTAGTAGACCATGGGAAAGTCAGCCAGTCATGTTGGAACAGGAACACGGTTCATTTCAGTATAGGCAGCTAGGACGTACCTGCAGAACCGAGGGCCTGTCATCCTACAGCCACCACAGTGCATTTTATGGTGATGCAGTTTGTTACAACAGCTGCTGTTTTGTAAGAGACCGTTGCACAGTGGGGGAGGGGAAGCATGGGTGAGGAGACCATAAGGGTCATGTTCCCATAATAAAGGGGAAAGTACACCTGTACCCTGCTTAGTCATCACTAGCTTATCTTGTTTTCATCATAGTCCCTCCCCACTGTACTGCTTGCTTAGAAGCCTGACGCACTTCCATAGTGAGAGTGGCTAGACTATTAACCTGTTCAGGCATTCAGGTGGCTCTAGCCATTTTATAGCACACAAAGAGGAAAGCAATAGCCCAATCAGAGCCACACTCTGGCCAGACTGTTCTTCCTCTGCTGTTGCAAGTCAATTTGGAGGAATCGTACTTGCACTCCTGCATGGCAGCCTGGAGCCCTAACCTCTAGATTACCGGGCAGCCAGAAAACATTTCAAAGTGTTGAAATAACCTAAGTGATTCTCCCCTGCCTCACTCACAAACAAGCAGCATATGGGGTGTGTTAACAGCTTTTCCCTTCTAGCTAGTGTCTATGCCGCACAGGAGAAAGTGTCTGGTTCTGATGGCGTTATGGTAAGTCAGCTTCCACCCCGCTTTATCCTGGTTGCTAAGATACCTAGAATAAGCTTATCTAGAGATCACACAAAGGGCATTGGCTGAGGTTTTACTGTGCTGAGCAGTGTTTACACTGCATCTTCAATTAAAAAAAAAAAAATCTCTGCCTCAGATCACACAACAAAGCAGCCTGATGCGGGACAGGGCTGAAGTGAGCAACAGAAATACAGGGATACCATTAAAAAGTAATACTTCTGTGAGCAGGGAGGGTGTTTATAATTAGCTTGTTGGTAGACAGGTACAAGGAATGCTTTCACAAAATACATTTTGAATGAATCACACACCTTAAATTATACCTGACATTGATCTGTATCTCAAGAGAAGTTATGAAATAAATTCATTAGCATCACATTTAACCTAGTGTTTCATCTTGCATTCTCTCGGATACAGTTTATCCGGAGCCCATCCACTGGTTTTAACTTAAGTGTGGGTGTCTATATAGGGCACACATACCTGTACCTCATCATAACTGGTTAGTGGGTACATTTATGATAAATCCTGTCTAGCAGAGGATTATAGTGTGCCTTTGCCTACATGCGTAATTATAGTCCAGTGTGCTTAAACATGGGCATTCAGAGTTTCCATACAGAATGGCTTGTCGAGCACAACCCCCCCCCCCAAAAAACACACACACAAAAAGAGAAACCCACAATACTAGAGAAGTAGTATCTGCTCAGTGACCAGCCTTTTGGGCTCTGCATCCTCAGACTACCTGAATCAAAGTAAACCATGGTTCTATTTCTTTGTGCAGATGTTTCAGAAAATAAATACTAGTATAACTGACCAAAGACGAAGACGACAGAGGGGAGTTTAGATTGAATAACACGCTCAAAGTAGCACACACAAAATGCATCATTTTAAGCAGCTATCAAAAGTTTGAGACTCTTCCAAGGCATCCTGGCTATTCACCATTTAAGATTCCACATCTTACATAAGTGTGTGTATGCAATTCCAAAAATACATCAACTTCAGCCCCAGTGAAGCTAGGATTTTAAAAAGGCCCATTATAAAACAGAGCGTCATCTAATCTGCAAGGATTTGGGTTGCTGAAATAAGGCTCTGACACCAGCTCACCTAATGTTCCTGCCCTCTTCAATAGGCCCAGGATAGGTGCTATTGGGCAACTCCCACTTATCCATTTATGCTCATCTTAAACTGAAGCATGCTCCAGTTTATCTTGGCTGACTTACTCCACCCAAGCATGATGTGTTGTAAAACTGAGTCATGAAGAACGGCAGTATTATTCTAAAAAACTATAACAGGAACAGCTCTAGCCAACAATAATGAAAGACAATGCAAAATAATCACTCCTCCCTCCCAATTTTGGGTCACAAATAGCCTCCCTTTATTTAGTAGTTAGATGGAAGAGGTGTTCTGAAACTTCTGCTGTAATGTAGGAGCATAATATGGAAAAGTTTAAGCACTGGTTTAATCTGACCAATCACAAAATGTTCCTCCCAAGATCCAAAGACATCCAGGGAGAGCAAAGTGGGGAAAGCAGTTGCTTAAACATTAACAGAGCAATAAATCTGTTACTATGAAATGGTTTTTCCATTCATGCAACTTTCCCTATACCCTCCTGGAAGGAAAAACACTGCAGTTTGGGTAGGATGGCATATTGCAGCCAGCTTTCAAAGTAAATAAATCTTGGTTAATTTGAGGATTCCCTCCCCTAACTTTGAAAGGGGCATTCCATACCAAAGCTGCAGTCCAGATAGCTCCTTTTGTGGAGAATGCTGGATTGCCTTTTCTTGCCTTCTGGAAATGTTTCAGTTACACAGAACTCAAATATCTATCCCTCTGAAAAATTTAGTTGAAGTTTAAAGTATACTTGTTTGGGATCCTCTCAGCAGTACATAGCAGAGATGGTTCACATCATACAGCCATCACTCATTTTAGCCCAGTTTGTAGTACATGGTGAAGGCAAGCTCAGCCCTGAAATGACTGGAGTGCTGCAGGTCGTGACCAATAAGCATTGGTAACCGTAAAATAGCCTAAGGGGCTTAAGTTACTAGGTGGGTGCTTCAGCTCATGACAGAAGTCAGGAAAGCCTCATTGCATGTATACTTTATCTGTGCCTCACTGATTTGAGCACCCACTTTCTATTTACTCAGAGAAAGGAAGCATTACCTCTGCTCAAGCAAACGTCAACAGCCTGTGTCTTCTTGGTCCATTCTTTTTATTTCTCTCCTAGGCAGGAAAAGCCCACAGGTTGAGCACCGATGAGAGGGAGCAACTGCTGCCAAACCTGAAAGCTGTAGGATGGAATGAGGTGGAAGGGAGAGATGCCATCTTCAAAGAGTTCCATTTCAAGGACTTCAGTCGGGTACAGAAACTGACACCTACGTCCATACTGCCAGTGGGCTGCATGTCAGTTTAGGGATCCCACCCAGGAAGTTAATGCTTATTTTAAACAAACTGTTTTCCTCTTTTCATAGATGTTTAGACCAGAAGGGACCATTCTCATCTGTTCTGAATACTTGCATAACACAGGCCATAGAATCTAACCCAGTAATTCCTGCATCCAGTTCATAAGCCTCTGGCTGAGCTAGAGCATCAATTACTGAAGACATCCAACTACTCAACCAGTCAGTCAGTGTTTTTTGCAGAACTTTTCCCACACAAAGAGGTGGACGTGTGGGGAAATCTTAGGCAAAGGCAATGTAGTGTTAGGCAAGTTTTGTGTTTGCCTGGATTCCCAAAAAGGAAAGGAAGTTAATTCCATCAAGGACATGCCAACCATAAATAATTGTGAGCCAACTCTAGTGGTGGCTCACAACTAACTTGTCTTTTGTTCCTTCTGGGCAGGCCTTTGGGTTCATGACCAGAGTCGCTTTGCAGGCAGAAAAACTGGACCACCACCCTGAATGGTTCAATGTTTACAGCAAGGTAAAGGATGGCAGTGGGCGATTAGATCTCATAACATGGAAGGTGCTTCAGGTTTAACAACGGATAAACAGTATAACATTTTCTGTTTGTAGGGCGCTTAGGATGATGGGATGCTGGGCCATGACTCAGGCCCTTAGGTGCCATGGCAATACAAATAGATAACACTTAGCAGTTCCTTCTGTTAAGAGTGAGGAGGTTGTTTACATGTAGTGAGAAAAGACATTTTTGCACTGTCAGACAATTGTATAAATCATGCCTATCCCCATTAATAGTATTGTAGCATCAAAATGAAGCTCTAGTAGTGGATCCAACTCACAAAAGTTGGAGTGCCATGAAGTTTGCACCCATCTCTTGTTTCTGCTGTCCCACTATTAGAGATTTTATGGGTACTGCTGGGGAAAAAGTAATGGAAGTACTTAACACTACTTCAGATAAATAACCATTTACAATGTTGGCATAAATTTAGAATATGGCTGCTCTTTCCATCAACTGCAAGTATTTTTGTTTTGTTTTAGGTTCACATTATCCTGAGCACACACGAGTGTGCAGGCTTATCCGAGCGGGATATCAATTTGGCCAGTTTCATAGAGCAAGTTGCAGCTTCTCTGTCTTGAATGAGGCTGGGAGTACATAAGCCTGAATTGGCTGAACAGCCACCATCTCCTCTCTCATTCTTAAAACTGAAGTTAGAACCATTTGCTGGTTCCACACAGTTCCTGATCCAGGCAGAAGACAATGCTATGCTCAGCTCCTCTTCCACCACAGCTCAAAGTTTCAGAGGGAATAAGCTGCCCTAGCGTAAAAATACTTCCTACTTTTCAGTCACCAGGACGAAAGCTGCCTTATTTTTTGGTCCAGTGACTACCAGTGTAAAATTGCTTGACCTCTGGCACTTTTGGCATATCTGGCCTTTAGCGGAAGAGAGTAATATTATACAACTGTCAGTGCAAGCAGTTTGAGTTTATTGTTACCCAGACAGTTGTGTGCTTGCTTCTTACTTTACAATTATACTGTTTTGTCTACAGTGAAGCCTATGTCCCCTGGTCTCTTCTGTTAGCAGACCAGTATCTGTGATGTGCAGTTTGGTTACATTTGTAAGCTTTGTTCAAATAGTATTATATCAGGTATGCGGGGTTACCTGTGTTGCAACTGGCCATAATACAGAGCTGGGAGCCAGGAATGTCAGCTGAAAATATCTAAGTGTTTACAATAAAGTTCTCATAACATACCAATTGTCAGTTTGAAGGGAGTATTCACTGCATAGTTTTGACTGAACAAACTAAGTTGAAGTTATTCATATTTACTCTCTCCTCCCATAATTCACTCCACATGTCTCCAGGTCATTGCATGGGGAAGGCTTCCTGAGGCATAACTAAACTTCTGGAGCAGTTGCATGTGCTTTTAAACATCTCTACCTCAAAGAGAAGTGGTTAAAAAACTACAAAATATAGGGTCCAGAAGGGGACATCCATGAAACGGAGCTGGTAAAGCTAGTAGTAATAAATATCCAATAATTCTAAATAGGGAAAGGTATCCTTGGCTCACAGGGTTTGAAGAGTCAGTATTCAAGATTGTACTGTAGATGTGGTAGGACTTTGAAAAACAGGAGAACATGTAAAAGAGCATAGTGCAGTGTTAAGTAGAAAGGCACTCTGCCTTTAAGCCAGAGTATGATGAAAGCAGTTTGACTCTAAGGGTATGTCTACACAGTAGTTAAATCCCATGGCTGGCCCGGCTCAGCTGACTCAGACTGGTGGGGCTCCGGCTGCAGGGCTGTAAAACTGCTGTATAGATGATCGCGTTCAGGTGCTGCTGTCCAAGCTCTGGGACCCTGTGAGTGGGGGAGAGTCTTTTATTCCAGCATAGACTTCCCCTAAAAGGTAGTTTGGCACTGTAGTACTGTCACCTCTCATGGATGCAATAACATGGGTATCTGATTTTGTCAGGGCAAAAACCACAAGACCAACATTCTAAGAGGAGCTCTACAAGTGGCTGACTCAGGTCTAACCCTTATATTTGTCTAACGCCAGAATTCACTATAGAAAATCCACAGCTCCTTAATATAGCCTTCCTTTAATACCCTTAAACACCACATGTTAAGAGCAGTCAGAGTCAATGCCCTTATCTGGGAGGCAGGAAGAAAAGCAGTTGCAAAGCTGTAATTCACATTAATGAACAGGAAACCACACCAACGCACAAGCCAGGAGCAGTGGCCTAGGCTATGTACCAGCACTGAAAAGACACCACCTCCCTGCAAAATCATGGCTGGATCACCAAAGATTCCGGCTAGTGGTTTAGAAAACCCTTCTTCAATAAATACAGTGGGCTTGGATAATTAAGTGAACCATTTTAATACAAAAAGGACTCTCCACTACAGTATTTTACCATCTCTTCAATAATTTCAGTCTACAGAGTTTTAACCAGTAATAAGCGAGAGTGAATGTTACAGAATATCACCATCAGAGCAAATCCTGCCCTGGAGGCCCCTTAAAAACAATGGGTGCACATGTAATGTGTGTCATAGTCTCATTATATGCATCTTAATCTTCTTGAAAGCATCAAGAAAGCGCAGATGGAATCAATGGCTCAGCAGTATCCACTGCACCCTGACACTTTACATAGGATATAGTGTTCCATTTGGCAAATAAAGGTTAAACATCTGCAAGCAGCTACCTTCCTTGTGAGCCCTTCACAGGCACATTAATTCCTCTCCACCCTGAAACATTGCCAGTGTTTAAATACCTTGTTTGAAAAACTCTTACAGGAAGATAGAATTTGATATTTTGGGAACCTCCTGCCCCTAGAAAAGTACCATCAAGTTTCAGATTACAATCCACTCTGTAGAGTTTAAAACCCAGTAAATAATGTATTAATGTCACAATTTTTCTAAAAACAGTATGCATGATAAAGCAGATACAGATTCTATATTAAAATGGCAAAGGCAAATAAAGACTGCATACTAGTAACATACAGTGTGCAGAACAGATTACATTTACAGTATAGATCAAATGTACATAAAACATAATCAAAGAGTCACAAGCATTAACAGTACATGAAGCCCAGAATGGAGTACACAGAGACAAATACCTCTTCAAGTACATTAAAAAAAAAAAAAAAGTGAATTGAAACATTGATTTGTTAGCCCCATGTAATTCCTGGGGAAGAAGATAAGGAGAATTGGAGAGGGTTTTTTAGAACTGTTTTTCCCTTTTTTTAGGTCTGGGTTGGAAGTCAACTATCAAAATAGCTGGGAATTTATATAGAAGATCCCTTTCCAAAGTACAGTATACAGTGAGAGATGCAGTGATCCTCAGATGGCAGGATACGAATTATTAGGTCCAATTCATGTTGACTAAGTCAGCAAGACACAAATGGAGTATCTGGCAATTTGAATTAAATGTTTCAAGAAGAGGGCTGAAAAGAATTCTTTGAGTAAGTAGACATGTGCCCACCTTATCTTACTGAAATCTATAAGATGGCTAAGCTGTATTGACTCAGAGTTCAGAATAGTAGATATATTTTAAAAAGAGAATATCCTCATCCACAGACTTTGAACCCAGCACTAAGCTTGCTTTAGCAATGGCTCGTAATTCACTCTCACTTTGCATAGCTACTGTGCAAGTGTGCGTTTCAGACATGTTGAGTCACTCAGGAGCAGTTTGGATGCAAGCAAATCCAGTACTGGAGGTGAAGGGGGGCCACTCCTTTAAGATTTACAGCACTTTTTTTTTTCTCCCAGGAAGCATTGCATAATGCAACCACCTCTTGTGAGAGTTGTTTGCATTTGAAGTGTCTAGTAGTATGCAGAAATGGATCAAAAGAATGAGTATTGGAAAATGCACTCCACCCTAATTATAAGGCTCTACAGGGCTAACCACACCAATGATTAGCATCAAAAGCTTTTCTAGTTTCTTTACGGGGCTGCAACCATTTTACAAGGCTACTCAATGCAGTCTGCATAAAGGACAAAGTAAGCTAATTCTTGATAGAGACCCCCTCCTCAGAACCCAAGACCTTCATACTTTCAATATTAATTAGATCCCACCATAACACCTCACGCTCAGCACTATATCAACACCTTTATAACACTGAAAACACTTGGCTCAATAAGACTATTACATTGAGGGTGGAGTGTACTGTACCTGAGTCCAATTTGCTACGGCTTATTTTCAAGCTAGTACCATAAGGAGATGACCAAGGCCACACCACAGTCAGCAGCTGATCCATCATACTCTTCCTGACGTCTCAGGAAAAGCTGGAGCAGTGTCAAGGCACACTGGTGAATGCCCTTTGAAAATGTGCCTTAAAAGAGTCAGTGCAAAGAGCAGACAGAAACCACTACTTTCTTTTACAAAAAGTCATCTCTTCATATTAAACGACGGTGTAAAAAAAGTTAACTTTGGTGCCATATGTTTGCACAAATCCCAAGCCATTACACAGAGCAAGGCTCAACTGACTTCACTGCAGCATTTTAGGATAGTGCAAAACCTTCAAGTTACATACAATAAAATAATCATTTTGCTCTCCTCCAGAGTTGTGCAAGATACAACAGCATTATGGGTGGTAATGTAAAAGTTCTAGAACAAGAGGCAGGAAAGCAATGATACTGTATAAAGAGTGGTTCTTGCGGAGTACCTTCAGACTCTTTCCCCTATCCTACCCGGTTGGTTTAAAATTAACTTTCTACTTCTATTGCAATTTATACAAGGCTCAGGAAGAGTTGCTTACATTAAGAAAGTCATCCAAAGAAATTACTATCTATAAATTGACAACTGTATCTAACTGGATCTCCATATGTAGAGAATTCAAAAACTGGATTGGTGAATCAATAAAGGAAAGACTATCATGTTCAGAGTTAGCAAGATATAATCCCCCCATCACACAATTTGTTAAACACGGTTTCCTACAGTAGTTAGCAGTACCGTTGGAGGAGTCACCGAATACTTGTGTTCAATTCACTTTCTACCTCCAACTTCTGGGGAGGTTGCCTCAATGTCTCTATGTTTCAGACAATTACAAAGAACCCAAATCCTAGTGGGGCATTCACTAAATAAAAGATCCACAGCTTTTCTTCCAGGAAAAGAAACGGTACAGAATAAACAAAGACAGAATACCTGAGGAGTTAGGGGGTTGTGGAATGGACATTCAATTGCCATAACAATGCCATTCCACCCAAGACTTTTAGGACTAGTCTTGGTAGCTAACTAAGGTGATACAATAGAAAAATTAAAACTAAACCAACTATTGAGAAGTGACAAAGACAGCTGAAATTACTCAAAAGTTGATTTCAGAAAGTAGAGGGATGAGACAAAGAGAAAGGGGAGGAAAGTTCTGTAGATAAAGCTGCCGCCTGCATTTGCAGGATCAAAGACAGTAGCTTAGTATGATCTCCTTCCTCCAGGAATTCAGAATACCACCTCAGAGCTGGCTGGCAAAGTACCAGTTACTACATTCAGGAGTGTCCAGGAGAACCGTTCATGTGTTTGTCACTGGAAGGGATGTCTGTGCTATAGAGGCAGTCCAAGTATGCATGAGAAATCTCTGATACCATGTTCCTGTCTGGGATGGACTGCGCCATTCCATAGATGGCACCCTATGGTTAAAAATAAACAAATTATTACGCAGGAAAACTCTATCCCAACAGGGATGTGTGAATTTAGAGATTTAATCATTTCAATATAACGTCACTCTTGTTGTACAGGGTCTCCTTACCATGCCAGTGGTCTTGGCTTTAGGGTCCTTCATGATCTCTAAGACACAGTCTCTGACATCCTCCAAGAATTGTTCTGCAATGCCAGGTTTTGTGTGCAACAGCGTAATGCAGAGATGGATGCTACAAGCAAAGGGGAGAGGAAAGATAAGCCATTTCACAATGGAAAGGGCAGAAAACTATTCCTTACATTTTCAGAGTAACTAGGAGGGTTTAAGTCATGCCACTCCCCTTGACTGATGAGGCCCCTTTGAAAATTTAAGATATAACACGTTGGGCCATACGTAGGTGTTTTAAGAATAATCAGGTTGATTGATTTTCAAAAAGGAAAAGCAGGTAACTCACTGCTATTGCCCCTTCAAATACAATAAATCCAGGGAGAATACACATTAAACAGTGTTTCCCAGACTTTTGAAAGCTGAGCCCTTCTTTACAGAAATGGCAGTTAGACCTCCCTCTGTAACCTCACCACATGTTGTTAAAGACCCACGCATCTTAATACATGTAACTACAACATCCCATCCTTCTCTAGTTAATCTTTCATCCTTCCCCTCAACACACACACACACACACGCACACACTTTAGGAAATGCTTGTGTGGATCTTCATAATATACTTCCCTCTAATTTCTTACATGCTTTGAAATATTTTAAAATCTCAACTCTGATAACTATTATTAGTATCTGAGCTAGCACCTATTGAAATGAATGGAGCAGCTCACACCTCAGAGCTATTGTTTCAACTTCTCTACAAACTCACCTCTACCTTAGCCTCATGTTTTGAAGGTTGTTTTCTTTAAAAGCGATTTTTTTTTTTTAAATGCAAACTGAGAATCTGGAGAACAAGTGAGAGGTCTGTCCTTGCCTCCCCCCTCAGGTACTCCTTCACATCCTCAAGGGGCATGTGCCCCACCTTTTGGGAAATACTCACCAAGTTCTAGCAGATTGTTGTATGTAATCAACTTTTAACACAAGCACCCTCAAATGCTTTGTAATTAGTGTGCATTTTCACTAGGAAGTGTGTACTTACCTTGTGTTAGCCAACACATGTTAACTAACGTGAGATAGAATACTAGCAAGGACAAGGCAGTTTGTAGTTTTCACACATTAGCAGGTGGAGGTGGAGAGTAGTAGGAAGCCCAGCGTTTACCTTGACCTAACTCATGTTCAAGCTATGAACTGCCTTGTCTTCCTTAAGATTTTAATGTCCATGCTTTGATGAGCAGTGAGGACAAGGCCTAAATGCAAGTTGTTAGCAGATGTGCATAACCAACTCTTGACAAAGCAAGAGGGGCCATTTCATACATAGGACATAAAAAGCAACCATTTTGTTTAGTCAGGCTATGCAGACAGCTCAAACACAGTAGGCTAAATGGGAATATTTACATATTGTAGAAACCCACAAAATTTTGCAACATTCTAGGCTTCCAGAAAACTCTAGGAACTAGCATAATTTAGGTTCCCCTCCAACTTTGCACCTCAGTGAGTTTTTTTCTCTGTGTTGTGCAGTTTGTTTGGTTGTGGTTGTTTTTTTATGAACACATTTTAGAAGTCTACTTTCACAGACGCTTGGCTAAGAACTGTAGACAACTAGAATCTCCTGAAAACCAGAGATCTATCTCGACAGATAGTCAACATGGTGTAGAGACACATAGATGTGACTGGGTTTCAGGAACTCTGAAATTCTAATCCAGACTGCCACTGACTCACTGTGTGGCCTTGGGTAGCCACATCACCTCTCTGACTTGATTCCACCCATCTGTAAAGTGAGGGTGCTACTTATCTACCTCCTGCACAGGGATGTTGGGAGAACTGGCTATAAGAAGTGCTGTAAAGTTGCTCTTCCTGGATCTAAAGGCATTTCTTGACCACAGGTGTATTTGTCCATCTGCTAGGCTACAATTGGCCTAAATTAATAGTTCCCATTTTGGCAGTCAACTCACCTTGACGGGAACTGCAGGACATTTAAGTTCCATCCTCTAGTGCTTAACAAATTTGACAGCCGATAGATGTCAAAAACATCTGATCCGATAGAGATGACAGACACCTCAGGTTTCCCAAAGATTTGGATGTTGTCAATTTTCCGCAACCTTGAAACAGTTAAAAGTCATTTATTTTCTCAATAGTAATAGAAGATAACTATTTTGTGGGCCTTCTCAGGCCCAAGGGAGGGAATTCCATAGCACTGGAGCATAGAGTGAAAGATACAGACAGTATCCATGGCACCAAAATCCCTCAGGAATAGGAAACAGTTCAGGGAGTCAGTATGTAACTAGGACACAGCCTGTTAGCCTAAACTTAACCCATGCCCACAAAAGGTAGATTTAGTGATCTACATTATCAAGTGCTGCTAATAAATCCAATAGAATAGAACCAAGATTATCCAAACCCCACTTATCCAAAACAATCATGTTTCCCAAGAGTCTCAGGTACATAAGGATGACTATCTCCCTGCCACTTCTTGTGGGGGAAATGAACTTGTGTATTTACGATGTTTACTGAAGGGCAGACATTTCCTCCCCACCCCGCCCTCAAGCCTTCTTATCGGGGAGCCAATTCACTATGGAAGTTGCATGTTATGGTGAGTCAGGAACAACTTGGTCACTCACGAGACACCCATGGGACGCGTTACTGGTGCAAGACATTAGTTTCTGGAAAATTTAAACCTTTCATTTAAAAAAAAGTTTAGCTCAAATGGTTAACAGCAACCTGCTGAACAAAGATGCCATGTTATTTTCCTGTTGTAAGTCTACAGACAGCTTTAATGCCTGTGCTTGCTGCTCATCGCGCTGCCAAAAGCATCAGAACAAATCCTATGGTAGCAACAAAACTGTCTAGAATTACACTGCAGCTGCAGCTAACCACTCAGGAAAGCTATGAGACCACAATCAAGAGTGCTCAGACAAATAGAGGCTGTGAAGAGAGTGGGGTAGCAAAGAGCACAAGCCCTTTGGGGCCAAAAAGCACCAAGGTTGTCTTCAGAGAGAACAACTGCTCCTTCTTTCAGCCAGTGGAGTGGAAAGTTTCACATTTCATAACCCATTAGCTACTGGCTGATACAAAAGACAACGCCCCCAAAGCAAGGTTCAGGGACAGCAGTGTGGTAGAAATTCCTACACCTTTTCCCCTCACCTCACCCCAAACTGTAAGTTGCAGGGAAGGGTTGGGTTTGAACCAAGGCATTATTGCTAACTTTGTGGTCAGAGACCTGGTCCCTTCCTCACCCTCATCCTTTGCACGAACTTATGGCTAGTCGGTGTTTGGATAAGCCCACAGCATGTCAAGTAACACTGGACTTTGGGCTCTAGCTTCTTCAGTCTGGAGGGTGGGAGCTAAGGAATTTTGGGAGGAGTTCTATGTTTAAGCTCCAGAATGGGTCAAGAGGGATGACAAAAATAAAGCCAAAAAACATACCCTGATTCAATGAACCGTGCAGTACTAATGATCTTCTTAGTAGCCTCAACATAACCATCTTCTCCCATGTACATCAGGGTTGCCCAGCAAGCTGCAATGATGCCACCAGGTCTGGAGCCAGCAATGGTGGGGGAGGCATAGATGCCCCCTTGCCAGTCAGGTGCAACAAAGAACTGATAGTGCCTGTATTTCTTGTCACTGTACAATACCACTGAAGAGCCTTTCGGGGCATAGCCATACTGCAAGAGAGACACGACGACAGGCAAAGGGTATGTATGAGTACGTACACAGGTAAAAGACTACAGATAAATTGAAGTTCACATTAGATAAGCACTGCTGGCATCCACATTCCCACCCTTTCTCATGTTCTGAAGTATCCAAATATAGAAATAGTTCATTTTAACATCTCCCCTTCCCCGGCCTTTCCTGGATATCAATGCTACTTTATGGTACAGTGGTGGCACCAGAAAAATTTTTGACAAGCTCTGGCAGAGATCCAATCACTCAGGCTGCCCGGGGAAAAATGCCAAAGCATAGCAGGAAGGAATCAACTTATTCTCTGAACCATGATGTTGTATATTCCCCTTATTTAGTACACAGCTATAGTATTATGGGTCATAAAATTGTCCATTCTCGTTCTACCTGTTGAATTTACAAGATATGAGAATATATAAAAATATACTAATTACAAGTACTATATATATATATATATATATATATATATATTCAGAGGACAAAGAAGAGTTCAAATCCAGCTTCAACACAAAGTACACAGAATGATGAAATACTGCATAAAGCAGAATTTCCTCTCTTTATCCTAAATGGACTGCCCTGATCGTTTCATTGATCGTTTCTTTTTGTGTTAAGGAACAGGGCTGAAAAGGGGGCTAAATACTTACTGTACCCATCATGAAGCACATATTTTCTGAACTGCAGCAGTGAATCTGAGATGTTCTTACCTGCTTTAGAATTTGGGTCCATAAGAAAAAGGGGACGTTTAAATACATACTGTTGCAATACAGTACGATTGGACCACACCCAGGCAGAAAAATGTTACTCCAGATGCCTAAAATCAACCCCTAATGCCAGCAAGAATACAGAGCACTAAGATGCTCATTCATGTGCATTGGTTCCCTGGCAGTTCCCACAGCCACACGCAATTTTATTCCTGTTATATTTCTGCCACATCTCCTCTTAGCTCAACTCTAGTGGAATACAATGGAAGCAATACCAAGTGCTATAGGAATGCCAAGGACAGGGTTGACATTAGAACTCTTCCTTGAATGTCCATTATGGCAGGCCTGGCTACTCCACTTTTAAACTGTAACCGTTTCTTATAATTTCTTAGAGAAAGTGGATCTAGTGCAAGCAATACCATTTAATTAGATAGATACCCCCAACGGCTTCTCCTTCTCACCTTGTGGGTATCTGCAGAAATGCTAGTCACACCTTCCACACGGAAGTCAAATGGACGCTGTAGTGGAAACCCTGCCTTCTCCATGAAAGCAATGAGGAAGCCACCCAGACAGGCATCCACATGGAAGGGGATTCTATACTTCAGTGCCAGCTAAACACAAACAAGAGGTCCTAGTTAGTTACTCAAGCAAAACCAAAGAAGTAAATGTATTAGAGTTCTTGGGACAGCTGAGTTAATTTTGTATTTCACATTTGAGACAGCGTTTGGAATCTCCAGAAGGGTCCAAAAAGCATTACTACATCAATTCTCAAGCAGTGGAGCACTTGGTGGGGGGTCCAGAAGATCTGGCTGATCATATGATGTTGTTTCTTCTTGCTTCTAGATTTAAAAATCCACTATGAGACTGCTAAAAATGTATTACTTGTCCTGTTATTGACATAGGAACGTAACGTGACTTGAATGGGAGGAGGTGTCCACGATACACTACTATGGCATGGTCCACATTAAGAAAAAAAGTTAGAGTCCCCCTGATTTGTAACATAAAAAATAAAGTGAAATATAAATCAAAAATGTATCCATTATTCTCTCCTCCCACCACTCCAGTTATGAGCCCACTTAAAGGTATTTCTAAACCCTTTGATTTTCCCCAAGTAGCTTTCTAATCATATTTGTTTAAATGAAACTGTTTCTCCTCCAGCTCATCCTCCTGCTGCTCTCCCCAGACTTGGCCCTGCGTGAAGAAGTCTAGTGCCAAACAATTGTGAAATAGCCTGACAAAAAAGCATCTTCAGCAACAGAAGACGGAAGATACAAGAGACTGGCAGTGTATTCCACTTTTGAAGACAGAAGCATGCATTTAAAATTTGCCATTTTGCAAGAATCCTCATCAGCATGACATATCACTGTATGAAACAGTTCAAGTTGTCATTTCAAATACTTAAATCTTGCACTATTGGGGCAAGTTTTAAACTAATCTGTAATAAATTATACCAAAACCTGAGAATCCTATACTCCCCACCCCCCCAAACTGCTTCCCAACCTCATCACTGTTGATTAGCAGCTGATCTGCTTCAAAACAGTTGCTCTATTTCCCACTAGCTTGTTCCTCCTTCTACCAGATTCATTCAGCAGTGTCACAGTTCTGCATTTACATCCTTTTCTACAAAGGAAACACTTGCCCAGAATATTCAAGTCTTATTTAACCCTCTTCCCTTTCAACCTCATACTTCAAGGGGCACTTTACCTTTGCCACCTCCTCAATTGGATCCATAACTCCATGGGGGAACTGGGGAGCTGAACAGGTCAGCATCGCAGTGTTCTTTGAAATAGCCCTTTTCATTGCCTGAAGATTTAAAGACGGAAGATAATCACATGCCATTTTCCAATTTCCACCCTGCCAAAAAATGAAGCTACTAGATTTAAGATAAACCAAAACACAAGAGCTTATGAACAGTGTATATAGGAAGACCTTTGTGCACAGGCTGTAGATGGGTGTTCATTTCTGCTTTCTGTAAGAACTCTAACTACAGTAGTCTGTATCCTGTCACTTCAATTTCATAGCTGTTGTAATGAAGTAGCACACTCAGCACTTCAATTATAGACATAAGAGACCAATTAAGTCCATTAACCCAGCCCCTGTAAGTTCAAGATTATATCCCAGGTTTTCTAATATTTTGTCTGAAATCCAATTGAAAGTGCTTCTGCAATGCCTGGACACAAGGATATATTAAATTCTAAATTAATGTGCTAGGCCAAAGGGAACAGTTTAAATCTAAATTGTTTACAGCATGGCCCAGTGTAGAATGCAACAATTATTTTTGCTACAGTTTTATTTGCTGTTTCTGATAAGCACTATTCATCACCACCATGTCTACCTATCAACTCATCCCTGATAGGCAGACGACTGCTATTTCAGGAACATTATTGAAAGTTTTCCACAGAAGAGGTGTCTAGTGCTGTCTAAGAGCAATACCTGAACATCCACTTGCATGGTCTTGGTCAACGGTATGTGCACAATCTTCAGTCCAAAATAATGAGCTGCTTTATCGAATGCTGCATGAACACTCATTGGAACCAGTCTGAAAAGAAGGAAAGGCAATATTTCAACCAAGGAATGTTTAGGCTGAATCTGAATACCTATCCAGGTGCAAGCCAAAATTCATACCGCAGGCATTTGTATACTTTATCCCTTGCAGGCAGGATACTCAGCCTATTGGCATGATTTGGAAAAAAAAAAAAAAAACAGGAAATGCGGGCCAAAGATTATTTTGGGCACACAGGCCCTGTGCTTTTCTGAACTAAAATATACAATGTTCCACCATTCACTTCAAACTTTAAAGGGATAGTTAGAGGAAACTGCTTCAAAAGGACTATTTCTCTTTGTATTGACTTATATGAAGTAAATACAAAACTCATCATTCTCCAGCTCTTTAAAATAAAGTTCTCTCATCTCTTCCAAAATGAAGTCCTGTTTATGAAAAGTGTTGAAAATTGTGCAAATGTCACTGAGGTTTGCTCTGCAGGAGCACATCAAAATACAAACACGTGGGGATGCAAGTGCACCAAAGGAAAGTAACATGCAATCTATAGTAAATCCAATAGATGGCAGTGACTGAAGGCTCAAAAAGATTAACCAAAGATGAATTAACTTGGATTCATGATGCTTCACAGTTGTTCAGCAGTCTGCAACAATGTTAGGAAGAGAGCTCCTTCCTTCAGGCTTAGAAATTTGGAATAAGACAAAAGAACACTGTTCTTATCTCTAGTATAATATTTCCTCCACAAGCAATTTACCAAAGAAACGCTTACTGTTGCTTCATGAGCTTTAAAAGAGTACACACTGTATGAAGAAGAAATCACTGGAGCTTGATGATGTAGTGCTCAATACAATAGCCTTTCAAATTCCAGCTCAAAATCATATGCAAGAAGTATTTTGGTAGTCTTAGTCTAGCCCTCCTATTTGAGCAAATCAAAACTCCAACACACTTTAAACTCTGCTCCAGAGAGATCCAAAGCTGAAATGGTCTGGGTTTTGTAGGCAAGCATTTAGGTATTGGCAAAGCTTTTGGGGCTTGGAAGTGGAGATGCTTCTCACCTATGTCTAATTTTAGATTCAAGTGTGCCTATGCCCCGAACATATACACTCAAATTCAAATTAGAAGGGATGAATCATGAGCAATGCTGTTCATGTTAACGTCATCTCAGACTGTTGAAAGCTTGCTGTACTATTTTGCATTATTTCTTTCAGTTTGGGTTTTTGTCCTAGGTTTGGGCCTCAAAGTTAACAGATGAATGGAGGGGGACGTAAGAGATTAAAAGAGAAATGAGAGAAGAGTGCAGCACACCACCTGCCCCAAGCCAGGGCTGTAAGGTGATCATTTTTCAGGAACAATAAAATCAGACAAATCATTGAAAGAAAAAACAAGCCATGGAGGTAGTTACATACATTTCTGGGTGCTTGATTCCTCTCTCGTAGGCTAGATCCCTGTAGGCTTTACAGGCCATCAAAATGCTCTCAGTCCCACCAGAGGTCATCTATTGTGAATAGAAGAAACAAATGAAACAAAGTACATTTGCAGAAATGGGGGTGGGAGGGGAAAGGAGGAGTTGAAAGGTTAACATGCCAATGCTCTGAGTGAGGTTTCAGGCCAGAGCGTCATAAGAAAGGCTCAGTTCTGCAAGTGAACTGGAAGCCAAAGAAAAGATTAAAGTAGCTTTCTAGTGCTTGAGGACCATCACAACACAAAATGTGTATCTAAAACACAAGTTGTCTTCATTCTGAAGACAGGTGGCAGAATAGGTTGCTCATTCACAAGTTGGTAGAGATGGTTTTACCACAAATGAAACTACAAAGGGCAATAAGCGCACCTGAGTGGTGCTTTTTCGATCACAATACAGGAAAGAAAAAAAAAAAAAAAATCTACAGACTTCTGATCTTCATATCACCAACACCAATGCCACAAAGAGCTTTTTAGAGTGCTTCAGTTACTTACAAAGGAGAAAGAGCTAATCATATGGGAAAAGTGTTTAATACAGACCAGTAATTGTTGTGTAACTACAGCTACCTATACAGTTGGTTCTGCCTCCATTAACTTTGGAGCATAGAGGCATAGGTATGAGAGAGCAAAAGCATAGACAAAGCTTTAAAGAGAACATTCCAGGGTGCTCTTGTGGGAAAAACTAACCATTTAATTTTCATATTAGTCATCTTAGACTGTAAGCTGTTATTTGCTGACCACCTGCTGCATATAAAAGTCACTGCTACCCTGGGTCAGGGGTGGCCTAAAGGTTCTAGTTAACTGGGCTAGATGTTCATAATTAATTTGCCTTTGGAGATCTTTATATTTGGATCATCAGCCCTGCTTGCCAATCCAAGCACCACTAACATAAGGTAAATCAGAAAAAAGGTAACGGTCAATGTTTTCATGCCTTAAGATGTATTGCTGGCCTGCTACAAAACCACAAAAAGCAACATCTGCAAAACTAAGTGGAAGTGTGAATGTGTGACAGTGACTAAACACATACAGATATCATGAATAAAGGTCACAAACAAAAAATCCCTCTGTATTTATTCCTGCTGCTCTTTGTGCCAAGCAGCAACAGCTGCTTCAGGCAGTATCCACACCAGGGATCTGAAAACAAACTGTGCTCTTCATAATTTGCAAAAGCAGCAACCGAAAGGCTTGAGGTAACAGAGCTTCAAATTGGGAGGGGGAAACCGCTGTGTTTATTGTTAAGCAAGCAGGTGGTGGCAGGAATATTATAAACATGTTTTATAAGCCACATCAGTCATTCCCAAATTCTTCTCCAAGCCCTTAACCTTTTTTTTTTTTTTTGGGGGGGGGGAGGTGGGGAGGTGGGAGAGTGGGGGACTGCTGACACATTTGGAGACCTCCCTACTTAAATGTAGTATAATACTAACAGAATTGTTCCTCATTATTAGTTGGTGGTATTTAAATGAACATGACTTATTTATTGAAACACCTACATTCTGCTACTTATTTACCACAATCTTCCATTTATATTATTAGATGCTAAGTGGTTTACGCTACCAGGTCCTGGTGCTTCGCTGAGGAACTCCCAATCTTGCTTCAGCCTCTCCTTCACCTTCGGGACAACACCCCCACTGACAAACTGAGCGGATACCTATTTGCTGTGAAGTTTAGCTTGTTGCACCCGATATGCCAGCGGCAGAGTCATTAAGATTTCTGTCAGCATAGCTAGTCAGATATGGGTGTTAAAGGTTTTCTATGATCCTAACCAACATGGCTATACCAGCAGAAGCCCTAGTATAGATGCAGATATACCAGTGAGAATGTCCTTTTGCCAATAAAGCTTATTTTGTTTGGGGAACTGTTATAAACTAGATCAGCAAAAGCACTTTTTTGCTGGTATAAGCTGTGCCTCCACTAGGAGAATATGCCAGTATATAGTTATATTGGCAGACCGTTTCTTGTGTACACAAGACCTGAATCACGTCATAGGATCTCTCTTCCTCTAGTGTCTGCAGTGAGCTAGGCAACTGGCCAATGTAGGGTGATTCAGCACCAGCTCACAGCCTTCTTAGATATTTCTCTCTGCTCCCTTCAAAGGAAAGTCAATAGTAACAGAAGTTGAAAGGATTAAAATCAGACACTGCTTTTGCGTTTTTCTTACCCTAGTACTCTAGTTTCAGAAGCCAGTACAGAAAAGCACATGCAAAAAATCAAGAACAGGAGTGTGTTTTGGGAAATGGAGGATAAGAAAGAACATAATCCCTCCACCCTTTCTAAAATGTGTCATTTGTTTCCTTATGAATTTCCTCAGAACTTCAAAGTACCTCTTTATACATCTGAAGTTTGCGTTTAAAAGTGAAAATGTGATGTTTAACCAGAGTTAGATTCTATCCTTGTCTCATTCTCAAGGGAAGAAAAGCTTATGGGTTCTTACAAGTTACTATGAACCACCACCCTAAACATATCCCTCTTCCGTTTACCTCTGCATTAAAAAGAAGAAACCCATCCGACCCCTATCTTAATGCCTTTCGCAGAATTGTGGATTCCAGAGTTTAATTGTTGACTAGGAAATAAAACCTTTAGAGATGGGAGACAAAGCTGGCAAAAAATCCTTGATTTTCCAGGTTGTACTAGCCCAATGAATGATATCAACAAATGGTAGTTTGTTGCTGGGGAAGCATGTACACCAAAATCCAGTGCACAGCTATTCCATGGTGGCAGCATCACACAAGGCCACTACAAGCCAACCTCCTGTCAATCCCACTACTTAAGCCTCACAAGGTGATCCAGTCTCATTACTGGTAGATAAAACCCAAAGACCTGCAAAAGGGCAAGTCTAGGTCCACAAGAATGGTGCTCACATTTCATGTTTAAAAGCCTATTTCCAACGTGAAGCTAGCTACCTGACAAAAGTTCAAAGCACTGGAAAATGGGAGAATGGCAGAAGGAACAAACATGCCAAGTTTTAGAGACGATACAGGGGTGACTCATTTTCTTTCCTCTTTCTGCCTCATGTACATACTTTAGGCAAATAACTTAAGAAAGACACAGGCAAAGCTTTAAAGAGAAAAACACCAAGACTTTATGGTAGCAAAAGCATGTGCACACAGAAGTCAGCAAGAGCTCCGAGTTGACTGCTTGTCTCCAGCTGAGGACAGGGTGGGCATGAGGAGAAACAGGAATGGAGAGGGTTTTGTTTTGTTTTTTTTAAAGTGCTCCATTCTCCTCAATGACACTGCACTCAAACCAGGTGTTAGTCTTTAAAATGTCATGGATTTTGCTGACTAACGGGGGGGAGGGAACGGGAGGGGGGAAGGAAATTCATTAACTGAAGTTACATGGAAAAACCCCTCTTCACTGGAATTACAGGGGAAATCCATAAACATTCTCAGAAGGACTTCTACAAAAAGAGAAAGCTTGCCGTTGAGAATCCAATTCCTCATCATAGGAGAAAGAAATCCCCAGACTATGCAGTGAACATTACATGATTCAGAACTGATTGTAAGCCTCCATTTGGAGTCTCTTGTTACTGCCCCCTAAAATTAAGGGCCGCAAAAAAGAGAACTGATTAAGAAAAAACTGGAAACACATTTTCCTGTTGGAAAAGACTAGCTTGAAATATTTCCAGAAAGATGAGCATCATCTTAAAAAGTAATTCATTGGGGAAAAGATGAGTTGAAAACTCCTACAAGGGAATAGCAATAGTAGTATTTAAACATAAGGGGAACAGTTTTAGGAACATGTCCAGAATGAAGACAACTCCCATAAATAATGAAAGTTGTGCATCTAATTTAACATTCACTACACTGATAATTTACTCTATTTTGTTTTTACCCTCGTCCAAGGCATAAGTATCATTCAAAATGCTGCAAGAAGTCATACATGATTAGAACTGGATTTCTCTCAGGATTTCTTATTTCTTAGAGTAACAAGGAAATAAATTTGACCTCAGTGGAAAGCAGTTACAGAAACAAAAACCTGTTCCTATATATTCCCCAGCACTCTGCACACTGAATTTTTACTATGTTTATCCAACATGTTCCACCTGCCTTAATAGACCACTGAGGGGGCATTACTGAAATTGTACTAGCAGTCCCAATTCCCTACTTCAGATTAGTAACAACAGTGGTCACCTCATCCAGAATGAAAGAAACCAGACAGTAATGTCTCCAGACATGGCCAGACTATATGTCTCAAAAACAGCAGTTATGGCCAACAATTTCAGGAGCAAATGTATATTTTAAACTACAAGACTGTAGGTGGAATAAAAGTAAATCAGAAACTTTATACATTAAAAAGGGACAACAACTTTCAGACTACTCAAATTTGTTTAAAAAAAAATTACAGAAGTAGATTCAAGCACTACAGCTGTCCATGGTCTGCCTCATTTTGTTTCCTCACACACCGCCTCAAATGTTTCTCTTTTAAAGTCTGAAAGAGCCACACAGAGGGAAAGCTGACTGCCCCATACAAGGTCAGCAGTGTCACATACATGAAAAAACAAAGTGAAGGCACATTTCCCCTGGAAATGCTTTTCCCCTGGCCCTTCAGAGACAGTGATCTGAGGTGTTAATCTGAACAACTGAAGGTGGGGGGGAAACATGCAAGTCTGAAAAGTCTTCGAAGAAATATTCCTTTAACTGTTTGGCACAACTCTCTGGAATGACTATTTGAGCCATCAGAAATCTTGACGAAATATTTAGGTACAAAACCTTACCTAGAAGTTACTGTTTTGAAATCATGGCCCACTTCTAACCCTTTGAGAGACAGTCTGTCACACTATGTGCTCAAAACAACATCTGGCCTCCACATCACCTTTCCGGGGCCTTCCTTTAGCTCTGACACTTCCCCAGGATCGTGAGGCACCAAGAGGTCCCTTAGTCACAAACTGCTAGTTCCATTTTTGAAATCTGCTGTTTCAAAGCACCTGTCTTGTACATTGGGGGAACTCAATACCTGCAAGACTAGTTTCAGGAAGTTAATTACAGGGTTAGGTCAATTTTATTAGTTTCTGGCTAACCACTTCAACTCTCCCACTGGCCTTGCATATTGGGTAACTGTTCAACAAGGTAGTATGTAATTTCCACACCAAAATTTAGCACTTCCCTGACTGCTTTGCTTAGGCTTCTGCTTGAACCTCAGCAGGACTTATGCCTTATACCCCAATTTGCAGAGCTTCAGGGCATGCTGCAAGGCCCATTTAATTACTCAGGCTTTAGTGAAGGGGGAAGGACATGTGCTGGTATTTTTATTAGGGCTTTTTGGGGGGGCTTAATGTCATTTTTATAATTTATTTTCTAGTTATGAAGAGAGAAGCAGCTGGTGAAATTTTTATTTACCTTATATGTGACTTGTATTTTCATTTAGATAATAGCACTTAGACAGAAAGCTAGACACTTTTTAAAGCTATCATGAACAATTAAAAAAAAACAAAAAACCCATTTTAACCATTTTAGGTGTTGAGAGTTTGTGAGTGAAGTTCTCCAAACGCAAGAGAAGTGTTGCAAAATTCTGCTAAGTACATGACAACTATTAAATTAGAGACCAATTAAAACCACAATTGTAGAGAGAGATTGGTGTGATCCAAGCTACTCTCCTCAGATAATTTAGTCAGTGTTCTATGCAACTGCAAGTCAGTATTGATAAGAGGTGGGGATAAGTGTCTTTCAGACACACAGATTTTTTTTTTTTTTAAACACACCTTCAACTGGCCATTTAGTACACCAGCACAGTCACCAGCAGCAATTATGTGGCAGGTCCTGACAACTTTATCCATGATTTGCCACCAGTACCTTGCCCACGATAGAATTAGCTCTCTACAACTTACAAACACAGCCTACTTCTTACTTGTATTGCAGTAGTGCCAAGAGACGTCAATTACTGACTAGATGCCACTGTGCTCAGCACTGCATACACACACACACACACACACACACAACTACAAAAATAAATAAATAAACAAACAGTCCCTGCCCCGAGAAGCTTACAATCTAACTTTGAGACAAGAGGAGCATAAGAAAATACGTGCTGTATTTTTATGGGAAGGATCCATTTCTTAATGAAACAAAAAGTGTGACTGTTTAGAAAGTATGAAATGAGGGACATGGACTAAAACTCGTTTTGCAAGTAACTAATTCAATCAATACTTTTGAATTGTTAATTTCAGTGCCTGTGAGCTTTAAAACCATGCAAGCTAACTTGTGCAGACAGCTTACAAGTTGGACAAGGATAATATGTACCATACCCTGTTGATCAAAGCCATTTAATACCCTCAACTGCTTCTTAGTGGTCTCCAAGCCAACCAGCCGGAATTGTTTGCAATCCTAGTTGTGGCCTGATGATAGATTTCTAGATTAGAGCAAAATTAAAGAAAACCTACCCGCCCTCAAACACACCACCCCAAGCCAGTTACATTTTAGAGTTGGTTGTGTCCCTTCCCCCATCTAAGGCCTGGTCTACGCTTACAATGTTTTGCCAGTATAGCAATGTCAGAAGACATATGCCCATTAAGACATAGCTATGTCAGAGTAATTTCTCTCTTTCAGGGAACTGGTATAAAACTATACTGATGAAAGAATTTGCTGGTATAGCTACACTGGTAAAGCCTCCTAATGGAGACTCAGTTTATACTAGCAGAATTCTTTTTAGTGTAGAAAAAGCCTAACACGATTTACAGGAATAATCTTAGCACAACTAGTAGAAAAGGAAGTGTGCAGAGTCAAATTAGGAAAGTTCATATGTTTAAGGGGGGCTCTGATTTAGCTTCTAGATTACTTACTACTCCACAGGAATTAGGTCCCCCATTGAAGAGTGTGCAGGCCATCCTCACCACCTCCGCTTCCATCTTCCTCAGGCCTGGGAATACATCTGGATGAAGGGGATTACTCCATGCAAACTCCTCATAAACCTTCAGAAAGAAACGAGCATGTCTGTCTTGCACTGATATGTTGCAGAACTTGTTATTGTTTAACAAGTTCCGCAATGGGAATCAAAGGTGGCAATACAGACAGCATTACAAGTGAGCTAATTCAATGAGCTATTTTCAGCTACAGTAGCAAGGAGCAGCAGCAGCAGCAAGTCTTAGGCAGCCCAAAGCAGTGTTTTGCAGACTTTAGCTGTAGTAGGAGTTTCTACAAGTAACTGAAGCTACAAATGTGACGGAGACACTCACACGGTCTACCCACTGTGGCTTACTCCAGAATTACCCTAGGGCACATTTGGCCTGTGGTACGATTATGCAACAACAACAACGACATGAGGAATGGCCTATTTCAGTAACAAATGTTGCTTAAATAAGTTATAAGGTGCAAATACACCTGTTCTCAGCTTACCTCTATTAAAAGAAAACAAATGGCTGCTTTACAAGATGAACTTTTACAAGTACCAGTTTTTAGTCTTTTAAAAAAAATAAGTGACTAAAACTCTCGTTAGTACAAGAAGCAGTTGATACATTTGTTTGAATAATTAACTTTAGAACGAGATCTACAACAGTAACAGACAAGTTTGTGGCCACAGGAGAATTCTGGAGTAACTACAGGCAGATGGTTCAGCTGGGAAAACAAACTCTTAGAAGCAGTAAGACTGTCCACCTGATATGCATCAAAAGTGTTTTCAAAAGCTACCATTTCATACCAAAGTATTTTGCAACCATGGCTTTACATGACAAGCAAAAGCTAGTGCGGACCTGATTCTGTTCTCCACTCGCCAGAACAAATTCTACCGAAGTCAGTGACAGCGTAATCAGCCAAAATACAGAACAAGTGCCCACCTATCTAGAACCAAAGAATTTAGCAAGATTTCCTGAAGAAAAGCTGTAATGGGGTTTATACACTCAAGCACCTGAAAGCAAGGAAAATTAACAGGCAATAGGAATCAAACACTGAATTAAGTACCCAAATGAAGCTCATTTCAATTACTAAAAAGGCTACCCCCAGAAGAGGGCTGACTAAGGGAAGGACGTTCTTTTTTCCTGGGAGAAGAATTTCTGATCTAGGCATCTAAACAGGTCTTTGGGCTGTTTAGAACTCTTTCAACCTTCCCAAGGAGAGAAGTTTCTGGCTACGACACAACAGGGACTTGGATGAAGCAAGCCAGCCTTCTGATTTTACTACCGTCAGAATATTGGCTGCACTATACAGTTTGTTACAAGTGTTCATTTGCCTTGGCTGCGGGGCCCAGCTCAACAGGCTGTCCCAGTCAGAACTTCCACAGAAGCCTAGTCCTGGAATAGGTAGCTGCAGGCCAGATTCAAGGTGTAGTCAGCCAATGTCAGTTTACTCATTCCCTTGTAATTTGTCACTTGCTTTATCATTCCAAATGTTTTACCCAATCTGTTCTTGAATATCTACAGTGACAGTGCTTTGACAGCCACAGCCTTTGGTCATCTATTACATGGCGCAAATGTTTTGCTAATACTCTCGTTCCTTCAGCCATATCTATCTCAGTCTTTTCCTTTGACTTCAGACCAACGTTCTTTGTTCTACCATCTTCCAAGACAAGATAAATAGGAATTATAAATAGGGAATGAAGGTGTTTATGGATCCTTCATCCCACAAACGTATTTGTGTGAATCACACATAAATTATACTTCTTGAACACTTATTTACCTTCACTAGCAGGTGAGTGAGTTTCTCTTCCCCGCTGTATACTGTCCCAGAGACTTTCCCATCCTCCCAATGTACTTTACCTGAAAAATAAAAAGCATAAACAGCATACGTTTGCATAAGCAGCCATCCTGATATGAAAGCTACCCAAAAGTGCAAAAAATAGCATCTATCCTAGTAGCAATGCATACCACACGTGTGATCCTCTCAGTTACTGATTAGCACTAACAATTCCCTCCATACTACCATTAAAATAACTCAGAATTACATGAGGAAACTCAACTTTTTAAAATCAAGGCAAAGAAAGTAACTTAACTGGAGTGCCTGAGTGACTAGCAACTTCTAAGAATTGGCACGCCCTATGTAGGTTTGTCCAAATTTTGCAAATGTTTAGGTCAAGTTCCTCCGTTGATTATCTATTACTGGCTCATAATGTAAAAGGGCTTTGAAAAAATAAAAAGGCTGTGGTTAGTATGTTACTTCCAGTCTATACTTGGGTGGAAGCATTCAGAATGTAAAATGCTAAACCCTTCCTCTAGTATATTTCCTGCTTCCCTGGTATCAGGATGATTAGAACAAACAAAATGTCATAGTAATAAATTAGAAGCCATAAGTATTCAGTCACATTTTACCGAATGCAATGGCTATAAAAGATGCAATAGTTGAGCAATATGCAACTACAACAGAGTATATGTAGTAAATGTAAACAACTTTGCAATAATTCCCATTCAAATTCCAAAAACCTGTCCACGCTGCTGGATTCTATTCACTGAAGGTGGTAGCTATACCAACAGAACATTTAACAATGTTACAAGATACTTGAAAAACAGTTCAAACCAATCTGTACTGCTAAAATATGCAATGCAACCTCCAGCAACTGTTTTCACCTAAAAGTGCATGCAAATTACTGCAACTTCAGAACACAGCAGGTATGTCTGGCAGAGCTAGGGCTGCGCCCTTACCAATAAGCACCTCCACATGTTGTCCAGCATCCAAGTGTTTTAACTGGGTAACCTTCTATCACTAAAGCAAAGCTGTAATGCAAATGCACCATTTCAGGGAATGTTTTCAATAGGATTTGGTTCCCCGCTTTACCCAATACCATCTTTCTCCTTTTAAACCCCCCCCCACCCCCCAAAAAAGTTCCTCTTCCACTTGGAAGGGGAAACTTTCATAACTCAGGGGGTGTCAACTTCACTTGCATACATAGAACTCAGGACCAATGCTCTCCCTCCCAAATAGCTTTTGGAGGGAGGAGAAGTGAACAATAAAGGTAAAAACAGATTGGGGGGGGGGGGGAGGTGGCACTGTAGTAGTAGGATTTTGTGTTTGTATTAATATAATTTAGAATGAAGGATAAAGAATAATAATGTAGCATGTATTAAATGTATTATGTATGATTTGATCATATCCTGCCAGCCACCCTTTTTGAATAACAGAAAGGAATGGCCTAATGGGCCATTGGTAGAGATACATCAGCCAGAATCTGTGTCTGGACTGATTTCAAGGCAGTGACAGACCTTTGAGGGTCACCAATTTGTTGTAGGTTTAGCATTTTAAAATAAGTAAAAGAATGCAGTGATTGTTTTTCTTTTGCATTGCAATTTGATGTTCCTGTTCAAAATGTTCTGTGTAAATTAATTCTGTTGTGTGTGTGAGAATGAGGAATGTATGTGTTAAGAGATAAGTTTGAAGGCCATCGCTGAACCAGATGTACGAGGGAGGAACCAGAGACAGATGCAAGTGCGCCAGGAGGCTGCAACACCCCTTATTGAAATGTCAGAGGGGGGCAGATTGACAACGCTAAAGATGAGCCAGGCACCTATCAATGGGGAAGAGATAGCTGTGATAAAGAATGAGAAGGACAATTTAAGAAAACAAGCTCTCGTCAAACAACAATTGATTACAGCATGACAGAGCAAAACTCATTGGTCCCAATGAAAGAAAAATCACTATATAAAACAGGGTGCCTTGCCATGACACTTTGGGTTCATCCTGCCATGACTTCCCCAGAGCATCGTGTCACAACCAATGGAACCTGGCTCCTCCCTACCTCGTGATCAACCTAGCTGGCCACTAGGTTGATCCGGACTGGTAACTATAACATCGACTGGCAGGGCAGTGTGCATGGTGTATGTGTGACTGAAAAGCATATGCTAATTGTTGTATCTTCAATAAATGTGGCATGTTGCTTTCTCCCCTACAAAAGATCAAAGGTGCAGTTATGCTTATACAAAGCACATGAGAGGGAGTCTGAGGAAAAAAGCATTTTGAAAATAGAAAATTGAGGACATAGAAAACAGACACAGAAAAAGAGGGCACAGCAAGCTCTAGAAGAAGTTTGGAGAATAGGAAAATAGTAAGATTGATTTTACTGAAAATTTTCCTACATGCAATATTGTTTATTTCAGATTTAGCAGTGCCAAACTGTTTCGAGAAGAAAGTCCCGAAGCCAGGAATGGTACAATATTAGCCAGTCCTCCTAACCAGACTCTTTTGGAAGCTGTAAACCCCCCCTAAGTTTTCTGATTAGAAGGTGGCAGCTACGTTAACTGGAGCAGAGATTTCAGATGACAGAAGCAACTCAGCAGTGAGGTTTCACATGCTGTCTATGTGGAACCAAGCCAATGAAACACTATGGCATATAACAAACTACAAGTCACAGTGACAGAGATAAGCGAGAAATTTCATGTAAGCAATGTTTTGTACTTTGCTTTTTGCTTTACAAAACAAACAAACCATGCTTCTGGCAAAAGCCTCGCATTGGGTTAATTGCTCTGAAGCATATTCAGACCTGACTCCAAAATATTTTCCAAGTTACAAGTGTCAGTCAAGAAGAAAGTGTCTTGCTTTTCTGGGCCAAAGACTTAGTGTTAGGACACTGCACAGTTTAAAGAGAGACCTCACTCTTTCAATAAGGGCAGTTAAAGTGTTCCCCCCCCATTGCATGCTCACTGATTTGTTGCGGTGGGGTTGCTCATTAGAGCTGGACTGCTGCCGCTGATTTATTTCCCTTAGGATTGGAGGTGGAGGAGAAAGGAAGAAAGTGCATTGATGCATCTGTTTTGGAAAAAAGATCCCCAGCAGAGTAGTGGTCAAATTGGCCCATCCCCACCTCAGACAACCAGGAGACTATCCTTTCCTCCTTACTGTGACAGACTGGTCAGTGAAACAGAATAAAGACTTTCCAGTTACCTTTGTAACCATTATCCTCAAACCCAGATTGTCTGAATTATATATCACTGTCATGATGGAACAGAATTACTTTTCCATTACCTTCAGCATTAGAACACTGGGCACCTGAGTTTTTTTTATAGGATGCCTGAGTATTAGTTAATTGTAGTTAACTAGAAACATGAGGATTGGTATTAGTCATTTACAGGACAGCACCAATTAACATTTGATGAACACCAAGAAAAATATTTAAGCTGAAACTATTTGTAGCAGTCACCAGAGTCCATTTTACCTTTATAGGTGTGTAAACATATAGCATAATTCTAATATTAGGCCTATGAAGTAGACCTGCATACATAGGCGCCAACTCTGTGGGTGCTTAGGGACTGGAGCACCCCCAGAAAAAACAGTGGGTGCTCAGTCTCCGCGATCAGCTCCTCCCCCACCCTCCCAGCGCCTCCCACGGATCAGCTGTTCAATGGCATGCAGGAGGCACTGGGGGGGTGGGGGGAGGGAGATGAGGAGGAGCAAGGGTGGGATATGCTCAGGGGAGGGATTGGGAAGAGGCAGGGTGGGGGTGGGTGCTTGTGGGAAGGGGTGGAATAAGGGCATGGCCTGGGGGGTCGAGCACCCCCCAGCAATTGAGAAAGACAGCGCCTCTGCCTGCATATACTCCAGTATATGCTCACTATCATACCCATAGAGCTGTACTCCTTCATCTTCTCTAGTAGTACAGGTTGGCTCATGCCTTGCGCTGGCAATGCTTTGATATAACCCTTTCCATCATTCAGGAAGTGCAAACCAGAGGCTACATCATCCAAGGCCTTGTTAAACTGCTTCTGTATCTAAAAAGAAAATTAGATACCTTCAACAATAGGGTGCACACATTTTATGGTACACAGAACATTCAGTGCTAATGACTGGAACAGTGAGCTCAACACTGTGAACTGTGTTAACTTCTTAAACGGATACTGTCAAATAGTGTGCATGTTAATTTCATCCTTTAATGCCTATTTAGAATCTTGAAAATGATTTTGTTTGTCAAATGTAGCAAAGCAAGGTGTTGGGCTCCCCTCCACCCCAGCGTTTTTATGGTGTTCAAGACCATGACAATATAAATAGCTGATTTTATACCAGTTACAGTTTCAAGATGGATTACTTTATGGACCATCTCGCTTCAGAAATCAGATATACGTTTAGAAACTCTGAAAAAATATCTATGTTGCACAATAATGTAACACAATGAAAGAACACACAGATAAGATTAGGACACTTTCACTTCTCCCCCACTCTACAGTTTGAAGGCCCAGATCTGCCCTCACAGCAGCACAGATCTCTCTCCCAGAAGCATTATCTAATATAGCTGTTGAGATACCATCAGTAACAGAGACTTTTGAACACTGGAATACCTGGACATCAAGGCCTCTTGTAAGCAACATGATAGGCTTATGTGTCAGACTCTACTGATCAGTGGACGCACTAGGCAAATGAGACACTAAACCGTTTCTTTGCAATGGGCCAACATCTCAGTAGCACTATCCTGAAAATGTGGGTCATGTAAAAGTAAGGAACAGTTGTAGGGAGCCCAGGACTACTTTGTGTCTCCTTTGCCAGTAAGCAAGGAATAGACATAAATGGCATATAATATTGAGTTATAAATTCATCTGCCACAGCTCACTGGTTATGACAACCATGTCAAACGATGGAATGTATTGGTCAGGACATCAGCATGGGGGGAGATACTTGTAGCTTATAAGAACTGGTTAAGAGCTTTTAAAAACTAGTTCCACGCATCAGTAATAATGCCAAGGGAAGATCTGGGAGAGAAAGCATTCTTTATCATGCTAAGCCAGTGGTTTTCAACCTGTGGTCCCCAGCCCCCTGAGGGTTCGCAGACTATGTTTAAGATTTCCCAAAGGGGTCTGCACCTCCATTCAAAAAATGTTTAGGGGTCTGCAAATGAAAAAGGTTGAAAACCACTGTGCTAAACCATTCGTCTGTTGCATCAAAAGACAAACTTAAGACAAACCTGGCCCCTGAATCCTTCATTTTATTTAGTCTATCTATTGTGACTGATGTCCTCAGGGCAGGGACTGTACCTTGTATGCCACCAAACACAGTATTGTCATTACCAAATACATTTTAAAAGAAGTTATACCCTTCTTGATGGTAAGAATTCATGACAATTGCTGAATCTTGTAGTAAATAGGTTTGTTTCAGTAAAAAAAAAAAAAATTTTATTTCTTGTTTTAATGATTACATAGCTTCTGCTCTCTTAAGAGTAGAGTCCAAGCTATTCCTAACACAGATAGGAGTTCTAAACCAATCAAAGACAAGGAGAATAACCTCTTCCATAACACAAGATTCAGTTACTACATTCAGTTAACTACATGTGGAGGACACAAACAGAATGGTAAGTTAGGCAGAGAAATAACCCAGAGTAAACTCTGTGGCCTTCATCCACCACTTAAGGCTATTTTCAGAAAGTCTGATAATATACAGAAAAGAGTTGGGGAAACTCAGCTGCTTGGTATTACTGGCAATGAAAATGTCATCTCCCTTTTCTTAGGCCAATACTGCTACAAAAAGATTACTTGGACTGTAAGCTCTTTGGGGCAGGGACTTCATGTTTGAACAGCGCCTAGCACAAAGGTCTCCTGGGTGTTATTGCAATACAAATTAGGACAGACAGACAGAGTTGGCTGAATGTTAAGGAAAGCTGTTCAGATACTTACTATGGCGCCAACAAAAGGCAGTTTTCTTAGAGTTTTAAAGAACCATTTTTTACTTCGTGATGTTAAACCTGAGATAAACAAGAAACAAAAATCAAATCAAAATTGAGCAACCTGCTCTGAACTAATAAACCAAAAAAACCCTAGAGTTTTTAGTATGCAAAGGTGATTTAAGAGCCTTGTTTAGTCATTAGTAGGCATTTGTCTAACTCACCATATACATATATTCTTGCATTATTTGGCATTCTGGACAGGAAAGCTGTAAGAGGAATACCAGAGGTGAAATTCTGGCTCTATTAAAATCAATGGGAGTTTCTCTCTTGACTCCAGTGGAGTCATAATTTCACCTCAGGTGTCCAGCATGTCTTGGGTGAGACAGGAGGAGAACAAACATGAATAGCACCAGCCTGCATCACCTGTCTGTAGAGTTCTAAATACTGGGGGGAAAGGAGAGAGAGAGAGAGACAGACAGACAGACAGACACACAGACACACACCTCACTTCTATGAGGACCACTATTCAGAAGAGAAAGAAGTAGACGCTTATTGAAAGCATTTTTCCATTTCAATGCAGAATATTACTGGCCAGTGATTGCACTCTGACAACACAATCTCTGCTTTTTGTTGCAAATGGTCACAGCAAGTGGCCAGGTACCAGGAGAATACTGGACATGTGTTCTGGTTAAACTACTACTATCTCCTTTTTGGTGTGGACAAAGTCACATGATTTGTGCCACACACATCCAATTTTCCATCCGGGTTATGTAGAAATCTCATTGAAATCCAGATTCTGCTTCTGACCTTTGCTGGAGAAGCAATGATAGGGTTAGCTATGCTCCATACCATCTTTGGAAGACAGTCTCTTGACAGCTATCGGGATTTAATCCAGCAGAGGGATGCCACAGATCCTTTAGCCACAGAGAAGTGACTTAAGGTTAGATCAGAGGAATTAAAGACACCATACTTTACACACACTTAGGTAAACATTGGCAGCTACAGATAACACTTTCATGAAGAAACATCTGAAACTATCTTAAAATCTCACTCGAGACTTCATAATCTTTATCTTTGATACTAGTATGACTCTACTTTGCTTCTTTTCTTCATACTATCTATCTTGCAATCTTGAGACACCAACAGGAGAATACAAACTCAGCTAACTTTAGCACTAATGTTCTGCAGTAAATACTTAATAGCTTAGACTTTGGAAAGAATTTGTATTACATGCATTGTTGATAATCTGCTTTTTGTTTGTTTGTTTTTTCCTAGGAGTGCAAGTTTCTTCAGTTTTTACTGTATACTTACATAAAATTCAGGATGTTTAATCTAAGATTTCCCAACACTATGCTAGTATTTAAAAAACAAATTATATTAAGAAAACTCAGGTACTAGTACTGTTCTAACTTGAAACTCAGAGCCAAGAAATCGTCTGTTTATTCTTGCTAAAAAGAGTGTTTTTAGCTATTCAAATGTACTTTTCCCTCCCCTGGGAAAATGTGGGAAAAGCATAAAATTAAACATCAAATTAATATGCTGTTACTCCTAATAACAGCCACTAGAAACTACTACATACTCCTATGGGACTCACAAGGCACTACAGCCTCCTCTCTCAGATAGGTCCAGTGATCTTTATCACCACCTTGCCACAATAAAGAAGAATGCACGGCAATAGACCAAGAGATCCAATTTAATTTTTACAGTTCAAACAAGGAAAAAGGCTCAGAACAGATGAAAACATGTGGGTATGTACCTTAAATAACTGACTCTCAGACAGTAAACGTGTATGATTAATGGAAAGGAAAGAGAGCCCCCTTCTTCAGTCCAAGATGTGTTCCGGACAATCCTCCAAGCCTGATATTTCGCTATATTATCATGATTTCCCATCACGAACCTCACCAGAGTCACCTTTGAGTTCTGTGCTATTTCTGACTTTTGATCCACAGGAGTGACCAGAAAATGAGTGTTTAACCAAAAGTCCAATGGGAGGGGAGGAGCAGGGCAACTTTTCTGCATCACACAGGCACACTCTGTCTAGACTGTCTTCCACCACTCCCTAATATGGAATGGTTTAGCTAGTGAAACTTCGCCACGTCTTGACCTTAATGTGATAACCAGAGATTTTACTGGTACATTCTGGGTTATGTCAGAAGCCTGTTTATAATGTTGTGATGCATGGCCAGAAGGGGTTAAACATCCTACAGGATGAAGGACTTAAATTCAACCCTTTAAGACATATGGGGAGATAATGTTTGTGTTCTAGTGTATTTACATAAATATGGGTAGTGGTCAACAATGTAAGCAACAGACCCTGTCTATGCTGTATTCTGATAATTCAGAGATCAAAAGAACATCCTAGCATTTAAATGAATTGTAAACATGGGAGATCACTGTATTTCATCTCTTTGAAATGTATAGCAAATCATCTGTGAATGGTGGAGAAACAGGCCATTGCCTTATGTTAATCTGTGTGAATAATTAACAATGATTCTTAGGAAATGGGGTCCTATTGTTCCCCGAGGGACTCCAACTCTGTCAAAGAAGGCCTGAAATTGTATAAAAAAATCCTTGGGTCCCAATCCTTTTTATCTCAGATCTGCTTAAGCTTCATCAGGGGAAGTTTGAGTTGCAAGATTGAGGTCCCAGTTCAACTGGAAACACCCTGAATATAATATTGGACATTGGACTACAGACAGTCCTCGACTTTATGACAAACGGCACTTATGACGTTTCTGAATTGACACCCTGATTCAACTTACAACAACTGGTTTCGACTTTACGACGCTTGGTCCGCGATGAAGTGCATTGTGGTTCCGAGTTACGACATTCTGATGTACGACACAATTTTCAGGAACCAATTGTGTCGTAAGTCCGAGGACTGCCCGTATAACCTATGGACTAAATTCTAAAAGAACTCTTTGCAACTACAAAGCTCACCATCTCTGCTATGTATCTGAACCTCATGTGTGTATGAATAAATTTTAGTTTAGTTAATAATAATTAGCTGTAAGCGTGTATTTGAGTAAGATGTAGAATATTAATTAACCTGGGAGGTAATGTATCTGATCCTTTGGAATTGGTAGAACCATTTCTTTTATATAATGAAATAAGATTTTCAGAAATCATCATATTTTACTTGGGTACCTGGATGGAGGCCTGAGACTGGGTCGCTTTAAGGGAACTGCATTGTTGGTTTCTGGGCAACCAGTGAGGTAATAAAGAAGCTATTTTGTGCTGGCTTGGTAAATCTAAGTATTGAAATATCCACCAGTTTTGGGGATTGTCTGCCCCATTCTTTGCAGGCCACCCCTAATTGAGTGACCTCAGCTGGCCCTCACTGGGATCCCAGTCACAAATGTATAAACAGAAGAATATTTACATGAGAAATAACTCTGTCCCCACAAGCTTGTTAGAAAACCCAACTCCAGAGAGACGTGCCAAGGTACTCACTCTCTGGTTGGAAGAGGATACCGTGCAGCCACACCACCACCAGAGTAGAAGCAAATGTCGAGCCAATCAATTGCCAGGGTTCAATGCCAGCACACTGTCCATTCACAAAGGTCCTTGCTTTTTCTAAATACATGAGGATGATTTCCTTATAAGGAACAAAGGTGTCCTGGGGGGGGGAAACAAAAACAACATATTACAGAAGGTAAGTCCACCCCACATCTTTTCAAATCACTATGAATAAGGGCATTGAAGAATTGTTCCTAAAATAGACATTGAACTGCCTCCCAGTTAGGTAGCGCTCCTACTGAAAAGAAGGCATTCAATATTTACAGTGTTGCCAACTCTCAGAATTTCATCACGAGTCTCTTGATAATTATTGTTTTCCTTAAAGCCCCAGCTCCTAGAATCAAGGGGATACATGATGATTTCAGCCTCCATTCTTAAAGAAAAAGTAAGTTTCTAGCCCTTGTGGCTGTGGAGAAAACTTCAAAATGTGACCCCGGTGCACCCTAAGCCTCAAAAAGAAGGCAAATAAAAAACACCAAATCTATTATTTTTACATAATCTCATGATTTTAAAGCCCCTCTCATGATTTTAGAACATTTGGGGTTGGCAATACTGCGACATACTTCCCACAAGCAGGACAGGTAGGCAGTTGTCATGAGTTGTGTTCCTGATTAGCATAGGAGGAGCAAGTGCTAGAATATGTACCGTATATACACTTGTTCATAAGCCGAATTTTTTTAGTAAAAAAGGGAATCACCAGAGAAGGGGGTCGGCTTATGAACGGGTATAGAGAGAGAGGTGGGACACAGCCCCTCCGCACAACAGAGGCAGCAAGGAGAGGCAGCAGAGCCAGAAAGGAAGAGGCGGGGCCAGAGTCTCTCCGCTTCTGGCCACGCTGCTCTCCCCCCAGCTCTGGGGCTTGCAGGCTGCAGCCGTGCCACTCAGCCCCACCCCCCAGAGCACGCTGCGGCTGCGACGCCTGGCCCAGCCCACTGGAACATGCTGTGGCCGCGCCGCCCGCTCTGGCCTGCCAGATCAGGCTGTGGCCGCGCTGCCCAGCGTGCCAGAGCAGCTCCGGCCAGGCCAGAGACATCCTCCCCTGGCCCTCCCCAGATAAGGTGGGAAGGGATGGGATGGGGAAAGTGTGGGGGTCCCAGGGGTTACTCCCCTGACTCCCAGATTCTCCCCCCCAAAAAAATTTCCCCACCAGTTGCTGTCCCAGCCAGCGCGCCGGGACACTTTGTTTACTTAGGTTTACCTCCGTGCCTGCGGATGCTCGAGGTAAACAAACCATCTCGGCCCACCAGCGGCTTATCCTGATGGCCCGGGAGCCAAAGATTGCTGACCCCTGAATTATAGGGTTGGCTTATGAACAGGTTACAAAAAATTTTCATTTTTCCTTATCCATCTTGGGGGGGGGGGGGGGAAAAGAGAGTCAGCTTATAAACGAACCTGCTTATGATTGAGTATATATGGTAGTTTAAGCCTTTTTAAAAAAAAGAAAAAAAAAGAATCATTTTTGGAGCACTCTTCAACAAGAAGTTTTGAGCAGTTCTGACCTGTAAATAGTAAAATTCTGTTTGAGCACTTCCCAATGACTTCAACATTCTGCCTATGGGTATGTATTAGGGACCATGCTTTTTCTACTGTATTACCTGAAAATCTTACTATTGGGCCCAATAGCAATTAAAATGAAAGACACCCATTCACCACAAAATACCCAATAGCCTCATGATTAGAGTGCTCGCTTGGGATATGGAGACACCCAGATTCAAGTCTTTAGTTTGGTGCCAGGCTATTGGCTACTCTGCAGTGGGTGGGGTGGTGCTCTAGCTCTCTATTTTGTTTTTTATTATTATTATTAGGAAAGGTCTCTTTCATTCCAATACAGAACAGGAACATTTTTGAAATCTCAAATTTTCACAGGAAAGGAAACCATTTTCCATCCTGTTCTAGTTGCGAGACTCCCATTGAAGGAAGACAGGATTCCCTGCAAGCAATGTTAAACGTACATTTACCATACTTTGGAAACCTGTGCAGCACATACAATACCAAATGGATTAGAAATGTTTAATCAGCTCAAACAAAACCATACCATCCCAACAAAAGAATCCACCACAGCTCCTTGATGGAATGTGTGGATGCACATGTACTTTCCAGTGTGGGCTGGAGAGAATGTTTTGTTGAATGGTTTCTATTTGCTTCAGAAGAGCTGCATTTAGCTACAAGTAGTGGAATTAACATCTGTTTGTTTGACAAAGAACAAACTATAGACATATCAAGTGTCCCTGCAGGGAAACAAGGATGGCAGCTTAAATCATTAGTGATAAAGGCTAGAAGTACTACCATTGGCCTCTTAGAAGGTAGTCACATTTCACATTATCCAAGTTCCCATAAAGTTGTTACTTCACTTAGAGCTAAATCACGGTGTCCTTTAATCTCATCTTCTGTGCAACTAACAGTGTAAAGGCACAAATCCTTAATTTTTACTTTGCTTGTTCAAATTTCCAAGAAGGCAGTACATCTACTCCCCTTCAGGGATTTTTAATAGAACAGAAACAAACACTGATGCTTTTGGCTTATTGTCCAGTAGCTGGTGCATGAAAATTGTGTAGGTCTGGAACACCATTAAGAGGAGGAGGAAGAGCTGCTAGTGCACTAGTTTCTTGATTGCCATTTTAAACTCTTAGCAAAGAGAATGCTGGAGTTCTACCAGAAACTAAGTGAGGTTTTAGAACCAAGGATACTCACTAAGTGAATACAGTAATATCAAATTGCATTGAGTGGAATCTAAACAGAATGTTCTCCAATTATGTTAGCTTGCCTGGCATCAAGCCTTGAGTTTCCACAATCAGCAGCTTTATTTCTCAGAAGACAAAACATTTTACGATAATGCAGATTGGAGCCAGTAACTACATAAAGCTCTTTGGGGAAAACTACAGATTACTTTAGTGACTACACCTACAGAACCAGAGCAGTTAAGCCTGCGATGGGAGGAACAATTTCTGGTGGCAAATTCACCTCACACAGACCAAGATTTTCAAAACAGGAGTCTAAAGTTAGACTCCTAATCCCATATTTAGGCACCAACATTAAGTGGCCTAATTTTCAAAAGCATCAAACATCTAGCTACTCCCATTGAAATTACCACATTCTGCAGTACTCTAGAGTTTCAGGGAGCGAGAAGAATTAGAGTTCTCTATTTAAGGCGTGATCTACACTACACAATTAGGTCGACATAAGCTGCCTTACATCAACCTAATTATGTCAGTATACACACTACAGCCTTGTCCTGCCGATGTAAGTGCCCTACTACACCAACATAACTCCACCGCCACAAGAGTTATAGGGCTTACGTAGGGCAACGCCGTGTCTGTGTAGACACTATGTTACTTACATCGGCCATTGGCTGTCTTGTCAATTTCACGGCTCCATGCTGGAACTGTGAAATTGGAACTGTAATATAGCATGGAACCATGAAATTGATAAGAAAGCAGGACAGCTAGAGCCTGGCTCCCCACTCCCAGTCGGGCTGCTGCTCCGAGGCTTCCCACTCAGGGAGCCAAGAAACCCGGGTGGCTGCCCTCCTTCCCCCACTCCCAGACAGGAGCAGAGAGCCAAGAGCCCAGGGGGCAGCTGGGCTCCCACCGGGGAGCTGAAAGTCCTGGCTCCCAGGACCTCCCCCCACGTCCCCCTTCAGTCAGTGGAAGCACTCTTGATGAGGACACGCACCACCAACAGAAGGAGGGTGCGTATGGACATCAGCCACCGACTTAGGGCATGTCTACACTACAGCCCTAAGTATTAACAAGGTACTACACCAATGAGCTCACAATATTGAAAGACATCACTGTCAGTGGTAGAATGGCTACAGGCATACACAAAAATGCTGCAAGAGAGGATTTTCCCCTACTCCCCAACCATTTTCCTTTGGTTTACTACCTTTAAAGTAACTTCAGTTCAGGAAGGAAATGCTGATTGAGTCAGGAGAACCGTGAGAAGGGAACAAAAAAAAAAACAACAAGGCAGGTGGAGACCAGGATGGGGAGGGAGTGGATATGGAGTATGTAATTCAAGCATTATTTATTAATTCTGAGCTTCTTGGATGGTAAAGTGTTGAGCATTTTTAACATGTCAACTGATAATATATTGGGGTTCCCTGCCCAAAAGTAATCAGCAAATTAGAATGGATCACTAATTTTACAGTTTAATAGGATAAAACCAAACAGTATAAAAAAGAAAGATAGAGTCCACACTAATTCATTCCAATTGGCACTGGATTGTTTGTAAGTCAGTGTAGCAATGCTGTTTTCAACCTTACCATAGTTTTACACCCTGTTTCGTAGCAGCAATGCTAGCTAAATAGTTTGATCCACACAGCTCTTTTAACTCTGCAACACTTGATGAGTCCCACACATTTCTCACTTTCCTCTGAGCAGAGCATACAAGGAGGCAGGTTTGCACAGGTCCTAGACAATGATTCTGTGTCTCTTCCATTCTGTCTTTTATGCAATAACTAAGGTTAAGATTGTGTCATTGTTATTTTTAGTAAAAGTCACACAGGTTGCAGGCAATAGACAAAAATTCACAGGAGCCCCTGACTTGTCTGTGACTGTACTAAAAATAACCCGGGGGAGGGGGAAACAGGGTTCGGGGGGAGGAATGACAGCTGGAGTCCCACCAGCATGGGGGGGGGGCGCACAGCCCTCACTCCAGCAGCCTCAGCCACAGGGAGAGTGGGAGAGCGTGCACAGCTACCCACAGCCCAGGGGCACACGGCCCTGACCCCAGCCCCGGAAGGGAGGGAAGGGGAGGTGCACAGCTCCAGCCCTAGGTCCAGTTGCTGACAGCCAAAGAAGTCACAAAGGTCTGGTAAAGTCACGGAATCCATGACTGCCATAACCTCCATGACTAAATTGTATCCTCAGCAATAAGTCAAGTTCTACTTTTACTGAGGGTCAAAGTTCAGATACAACTGTACCATTTGCTATTTTCAGGACACTAGCACAGAGACGCACTGATTAAATCCTGCAAACCACAGTCCTCTGCCTGAATACAAGAGATAACAATCCCCTCCCTTGTAATCTTGTTCACAGACTGGTTGCATTTATTTTCTTGCTGCTTCTTCCTCCAGCAACACTGGAACTACTGACCATATGTGCGTAAAAGGGAATATATTTCTAGCTTTCCAGAAGTCAACCGACCCTCTTCTCCTCCAGCACCCACTCTCCAGGCTGGGTAAGCTTAGTGGCCTGGACAGAATTTAAATCAATCTTTATATAACTATAAAACCTTGTGAAAAAAACAAAAACCTGTTCTACCCAGATGTGCGTGTTGTGGGAGCAACACAAGAGGCCTTATATTTGAGGGTGTGAGTCAGTCAGCTTCTGTGATGCTTTTATGCCTTAAAAACTCCAAGTCACTCAAAACTCATGAGCACACTGATAAGTTATGTTTCTAATTGACTGAAACAGTCCCCTAAAGGAGAAATTCACCACGAGATCATTTATTCCCTGCCTTCCAGAAGGAATGATCCAAATATTTGATAAAACATTCAATTATTTACATCATTAGGACTTGCAATATTCACATTTTTTTAATGTAAATGCATTCAGAAGCCTGAGCAATTGAAGAACTTTTATCAAGAAAGACTGGGAAGACATCCTGATGATCCTGCTTTTTAAAGTCCATTAGTTGGCTGGGTTGGTTCCAGGTGTAGCAGTCATGCCATCACAAACATATTAATATTAACAACTGTTACCATCTTCCACCCCAAAGGGAATTATACTCAGACAGCACAGTAAAAATCCATCAAAAGAAAATCATACGTCTGAGCCAAAGCTAACCAGACTGGACATCATAGTTGTGCCAGAAAAATATTTTCCTGGCAACGAAGTTTAAAACTTCAGTAGGTCCCTGTGCACCAGATTAACAGACCACACAAGTGATAATGTGGAGAACCTTGCTCTGCGCTGCCACAGTGAATAACTAGAATGTAGGTTTCCATGGGTATCAAAATGACAGCATTTACTAACATTAAATTCACTTATAGGAAGAGCTAAAAATAAGGTCTCTTAAGGAAACAGGATTCCCCCCGGTAGGATCAATAAAATTGTTTGAGGACTAAGACTAGTTTTTTAAGGAAGTATAGATTTATTTTAAGTACCAAGAGAAATTCTGTGCTCATTACATTATTAAGGGTACGTTTAGATCCACTTCTAGAGTCTAAATTGTATATTTTACAGATACCCACATCTCAAAATATGTGACAATATGATAGAATGACAATTTCAGCATTCAGGAGGCACATTTTCTGGCTTGGCATACACAGAATACTTAAGTCATCTTATTTTACTGCCCATTTATAATTCCTACAATCATCTCAAAATACTGAATAATTTTTCTTCAAAACATTGAAAAACAGGAACTGAATAATATTTTCTGAGGTTTCAATAGACATTATGGCTAACACAGATTTTAGTTAGCTTGCATTCATTTTTATCTAATGAATGTTGTATGAAGCAGTGTTTGTTAAACATTATGCCCTAACTTGATTATGTTACTATGTGTAATACCTAGGACTTTGTGCATATTTTATTTGGTTGGTGTGCTATTATTTTTCAGTTCAATGTCATTGGGCTCCTTGGGGTTAAATTAAAGACAGTAAGTGTAGAAATAGTTTTGGTCATGACAGTTTAAAAAGTTTAAACTGTTTACAAACTATGATGTATTCTTCACACGTGACAGGCATGAAAATGCTACTCACCTGTCAACTTGTAAACTCCAATTTAAATGCTCGGAGTGTAGGTTTCAAGTAGGAAAGCCTTGTTTACACATCAAGCTATCTGCTGCTGCCAATGAGTGTCAGCAGCAAACAAGCTGGAGCAATGTTGAAGACCCTGTAGTTATTTCATGAACTGTGGCTAAATGATATTCACTTATTTTTCAAGCTTATATATTAACTGATCAGACATTTCTTATGTTTGAGTATTAAGATTTAAGTTGATCACGTTCCTCTTATTGTCTCACTTTAACAAACCTTGATTTTTAGACAGACATTGTATCAGATGTGACTACTCAGAGTAAGAATTTAAAACATATACTGGCCTAAATATTGACCCTATTAGCTAGGTGACCTCTATTTAGAGCTAAAAAATAAGCCCAGGTCTGCATTACAAGTTTTTGTCATCACACCTGTGTTGGTCAGGGGTGTGATTAACTGACCAGCTGTGCCAGCAAAAGCCCCTAGAGTTTAGCCACAGCTTATACTGGCAAAACTGCAGTTATGGTTGATTTTGCCCTGGGGAGGCCTGGAATAAGCAATGCTGGCAAAAGATGTAAGCAGCATCCATAGTAGGAATGCTCTGCCAGTACAGTATACCAGTGAAGTGTTGCTAGCTAACACTGTGCCTATATTTAAGATAGAATAATTAAATTCATAGAAGTAAATGGTAAAGGGGGATGCAATGCAACATGGGTTTGCAAAAGATAAATCAGGTTAGTCTGGCCTGATCTCTTTCTTTGAGAAAACAACTGATTTTTTAAGATAACAAAAATGCAATAGATTAATATCCTTGGACTTCAGTAAAGCATTTGACATGGTGCCACATGGGAAGTTAATAGTTAAATTAGGGAAGATGGGGATCAGTACAAGATGTGTAAGGGGAGAAGGCAACAGGTTGTGCTGAAAGGAGAATTATCAGTCTGGAGGGAGTTACCAGTGGAATTCCTCAAGGATCTGTCTTGGGACCAATCTTATTCAATATTTTTATTAGTGACTTTGATACAAAAAGTAGGTGTGCGCTAGTAAAGTTTGCTGATTATACTAAGCTGGAAGGTATCATCAATACAAAGACAGATTGGAACGTCATACAGGAAGATGTGGATGACCTTGAAGACTAGAGGTGACAGACATGGGATGAAATTCAATAGTACAAACTGCAAGAACACGCACTTTGGATCTAATAAGAATTTTGCTACAAGCTGGGGGCTAATCAATTGGAAGCAACAGAGGAGGAGAGAGACCTGGTTGTGTGGGTCGATCAGGATTACTATGAGCCACTAACGTGATGCAGCTGTGAAAAAGGAAAATGTGATCATTGGATGTGTCAGGCGTGGCATTTCCAATAAAGATAGAGAAGTATTAGTGCCATTATACAAGGCACTGGTAAGATCTCACTTGGAATGCTGTGTACAAGAAAGATGAATTTAAACAGGTGCAGAGAACAACTGCTAGGATGATCAGGAGAATGGAGGAGGCTGGAAGAGCTTGGCTTGTTTAGTCTTGCAAAAAGAAGGCTGAGAGGGGATAGGATTGCTCTTTATAAATACATCGGGGGTAAACACCAGGGAGGAGGAAGAGCTATTTACATTAATAGAGAATGCTGGCACAAAAACAAATGGATATAAACTGGCCATGAATACATTCAGGCTGGAAATTAGAAGGTGGTTTCTAACCATCAGGGGAGAGAGATTCTTGAACAGCCTCCCAACAGAAATTGGGGGCAAACAACTTAATTCATTTTGAGAGAGAGCTGGACAAATTTATGAGTGCAACTGTATGACAGGGTTGTTTGTGATGGTAGGGGGCAGGGCTCAACAACTCTGGTCACTTTCAGTTTATGTTACTAAAACTCATGCTTCAAGTTTCCAGCTGGCCACCAGCAGGGGTCAGGAGGGATTTTTCCTGTCCCCACCAATGGATTCTCAGGAGGGATGTTTTTGTTTTTTTCAATCTCTTTCCTCTGAAGCATCAGAAGATTGCCACAGCTGCAGATGGAACATTCAGGGGGTGGGCCAGGGCTCTGAGGTGACAATGAGCATTCCCTCAGGTGCTTGACTGGCTGGTTCCTGCTCACATGCTCAGGGTCTAACTGATCTCAAACTGACAGTGACCTTGGGAAATATTTCACCTTCCTCTGCAGCATGTTGGTGCAGCTATCTTGCCAGAATTACCTGGGTATATCTCACACTCGTTTCGCTGCCATTGTGCGAGACTCAGGCCCTGGTGCTCCTCGGTCTCTCCTGTTCTCTGCCTGTGGTACATAATAGTCTAGTCTCCTGTGGGCTGTAATACATTGGTCTTGATTGTTGGGTTTAGTGCAGGGGTGGACAAAGTACGGCCCGCGGGCCGTGTCCGGCCCGTCAGAACTTTTAATCTGGCCCTCGAGCTCCTGCCGGGAACTGGAGTCGGGTGCTTTCTGCATGGCTCCCGAAAACAGTGGGATGTCCCCCTTCCAGCTCCTATGTGTAGGGGCAGCCAGGGGACTGTGCATGCTGCCCCGGCACAGCATTAGCCGGGAACCGCGGCCCTGGAGCTGCGGGGCGGTGCCTGCAGATGGAGCAGTGTGCAGAGCTGCCTGGCCACGCCTACGCATAGGAGCCGGAGGGGACATACCGCTACTTCCGGGAACTGATTGAGGTAAGCACCACCCGGAGACTGCACCCTTGAGCCCCCACCCGCACCCTAACCCCCTGCCCCAGGCCTAATCCCCCTGTCACCCTCCAAACCCCTAGGTCCCAGCCTGGAGCACCCTTCTGCACCCCAAATCCCTCATCCCCACCCCACCCCACAGCCTGCTTCCCCAGCTGGAGCTCTCACCCTCCCTCCACACCCCAACCCCCAATTTTGTGAGCATGCATGGCCTGCCATACAATTTCTATACCCAGATGTGGTCCTCAGGCCAAAAAATTTGCCCACCCCTGGTTTAGTGTGTGGGTGCTGGGTGTATTGGTGGCCTGTGATATATAGAGGAGGTCAGCCTAAGTGATCTGGTGGTCTCTTCTGATCTTAGATTTTATGACCAACACTTATTCAGTTACATGAATGTTAAATTTATTCCCAAAACTACTACACTGAAATGAATATAAAAAGCTATCATTTAGAAAGAAAAACTTCTTTGCCAGATTGCCTTTAGTCTAGCATAGAATTTAAGGTACAGAAACTGAAAGAACCCCCATATGTACCAACCGCTCCAGCAAATCAGGATGACTGGCTATGCAAAGGCCTATTATAGATCAAGCACAAAAATATATTGAGGCAGAATAAACAGAGCAGTAACTAAGAATAAAACAGAAGAATTCTAAGTTCCACTTTACAAAGGAAAAATAAAACCATTAAAAGCGAGACAGGGGCCCACTTTAAGCACGTCCTAAAGAATGTGTAATTATATGAAGTGCCCAAGGGAACCCAAGAGGAAGACAAAGATAAGTAAAGGCTTAAATTTCACATGCAAAACCAAAGATTTTGATCAAAAAGTCAAACTCCAGAAACCTGTCAGCCCTTACAGTTGTCCCCGCTAGAAAGCTGACAAGAGACTAAATACTGACCGCCTTAGATAAACCAGAATTACACTCCAATTGCAAAGTGACAGCATTTACTCTGAATTATCGGCAAATTGCTGTGTATGCTAATTTGCTAAAATAAACTGCATTTACAAAAACATACATTTCTCAGAGGTAAAGTTTTCAAGAGCACCTAAAGGACAGAGCCCAAATTACTTATGAAAATGGGACTCAGCTTCATGTTGATAGGCAATGATTTTCTAGGTGGCACATCCTCTCTCAACAGACTTGGTAACATTTTTTTAAAGCTCCTAATTCACTTTTGAAAAAGGGACATAGGAGCCAAAGTCACTTAGGCAGTTCTGAAAATTTTACCCCCAGTCTCTTAAGAAAAAAAATTGATGGGTTTCCAGGTGGCAGCTCTTACCAATAGGAGGCTAACTCTCTGGACTGATTTAAGGGCTATTGACTTTACCTCTAGATTCCCAAAGTGAACCCTTTCTCCCAGTTCACAGAAGAGCAGAGACCTGAAAACTCTCCTGATACAGAACACCAGTGTGTTCAGTTTTGGTTTTCTATGACTTATCTGTAGAAATCCATTGACTGATTTGGTTTACATTTTGCTTGTTGTGAATCATAATGTACTTTCTCATGCCTCTCTAGAGCATAAAACTCTCTACCATTTATGCAGCACCATGCAAAGGTATCAGCAGCATTAGATACTGAAATCTAGTAGTAGACAATTGTAAAGCAGACTAGACCATTGTAATTGTGCTTTTCTGATGAATTCTAGCACAAGGCCTGGCACAGTTAACCAATACAGTAGAACCTCAAAGTTATGAACACCTCGGGAATGGAAGTTGTTTGTAACTCTGAACAAAACATTATGGTTCTTTCAAAAATTTACAACTGAATGTTGATGTAATACAGCTTTGAAACTATACTATGCAGAAAAATGCTGCTTTCCCTTGATTTTTTCAGTAGTTTATGTTTAACAAAGAACTGTATTTGCTTGGGGGGGCGGTCTCTGCTGCTGCCTGATTGTGTACTTCCGGTTCTAAATGAGGTGTGTGGTTGACTGGTCAGTTTGTAACTCTGGTGTTCATAACCCTGAGGCACTACTGTACAGTTACGCAAAACCATTAATATAATCACTAACTGAATGAAACTATTACACATTAAGGATCCACCTTCTCTGTGACAATCACAACACAGAAACCTTCCCTTCTAAATACCGATACTGTCATAACAACAAGAGGTTTTGCAATATACCTCAATACAGGTGTCATATGCCCTTACTGACATTTTGCATACATGGATCATTCTTGGTCAGCTTGAAGGGACACAGTCTCAAAATGCAAAACTTCCAATTATATTTGTAGGCACATTTTATGAAATAAGAGTTTCATTGCTCTTTTACAAACAACAACAACAAACAAGACACTAAAAAAACCTCATGCCAGCTGCCAACAACAGGCCAGGACATATGCTGTTCTCAAGAAACCACCCAATTTTGAGAAGCCTCAATTTCAGTTTCTCCACTCCACAGACTTCATTATAAAACTGAAGAAAGTATAAAAGTGTTGCTTATAGTTCTTTGAGAGAGCCCATTTGATAGAAAGACCATGAGAGCATTTAGTCTATAGAAAGAGCAGCCGGGCCATTAAATACCCTAGAACAAAACTGGCAATTTTTTTAAGAGTTTCTTTAATCTCTTAGGAGAAGGGGAAAGAATTAAAATAATGTGAGTATGCTATTATTTACAAAGAGATGGGGAAAACACAGATAAGAATTCAGAGAGATTATGTTGTATAAGTTTTTTAATTAAGTTTCCTAAATTAGTCTTCCTTCCAAAATGGGCTCTGCAGTATGAGGAAGAGGGAGATGTCTATGCTGATTTCATTAGGTTCTGCAGCACTTCAACAATTTAAAAGATTTTTCTAAGGAACAAAATAATCCTGTGAGAATCACTGCTTTCACCCTGTAATGGCAGAAATAACCAAGGCATTGTACACAGAGCTGTCAACAAAATTTATGTTGATCAAAAAGTGCCATAATTACATCACTATTGCATGTTCACACTATGCTCCCTCTGTGGGCAGAGTGCATCCACAGTTGGTGCTCTAGCATCGGCAATGAGAGCAGTGCTCTGTGGGTAGCTATCCCACTGTGCTACTCACCATCTTCTGCAGCTAGGACTTGTGGGAAGGCGGAGTGAACCACAGCGCATCATGGGTGTGGGCTCAACATCCCATGATGCATTATTTTCTGTTCCCACAGTCCATGGATTTCCAACTGCTTTTCGCAGCATTTTTCCAACAGCCCCTGTTTACTGTGCACCCGCCATCTCTGTGCAAAAGGATGGATCCCGCACTGCTCTCTACTGTTGTGGTAACTGTTAACACATCACGCATGGTCATGCAGTATATCGTGAGCTCCCAATATGAACAGGAATCAGAGTTGCCTGACTGTTGTGTGCCATGGAAAGAAAAAACACCAGATTACTTTTGGCATTCATGGAGCACCTGCACATGGTGAACCATCGCTTTTGGGCTCGGGAAAGAAGCATAGAGTGGTGGGATTGCGTCATTATGCAGGTCTGGGATGACGAGCAGTGACTACAGAACTTTCCCATGTGGGAAGCCACCTCTCTGGAATGGTGTGCGGCACTCGCCCCAGCCCTGCGGTACAAGGACACCAAAATGAAAGCAGCCCTCTAGGTGGAGAAGCGCGTGGCGATTGCAGCGTGGAAGCTAGGAACTCCAGATTGCTACGGGTCAGTTGCAAATCAGTTTGAAGTTGGGAAGTCGAGTGTTGGGGCTGCGTTAACGCAAGCGTGCAAGGCCATTAATTGCATCCTGCTACAAAGGACCGTGACTCTCAGCAATATGCGTGCAATAGTGGATGACTTTGCGGAAATGGGATTCCCTAACTGCAGCGGGGTGATAGATGGAATGCATATTCCAATTCTGGCTCTGGACCGTCTTGCGACTGAGTACATCAATGGAAAGGGTACTTCTCCAGGATATTGCAGGTGCTTGTTGATCACCAGGGGTGTTTCACTGGGGTGGTCCAAGAAGGTGCATGATACACACATTTTCAGGAACACTGGCCTGTACAGAAAATCTAAGCATGGACTTTCTTTCCAGATCAGAAGAGTCCAGTGAGGGATGTTGAAATGCCCAGAGTGATCCTGGGAGACCCAGCATACCCCTTACTCCCAGGGCTCATGAAGCCTTAGACAGGAAACCTGGACAGCAGCAAGGAGCACTTCAACAATAGGCTAAGTAGGTGCAGAATGACCATGGAATGTGCGTTTGGCAGATTAAAAGCGTGCTGGCACTGCCTTTACGGCAGGTTAGATCTAAATGAGGAAAACATTCCCATGGTCACAGTAGCCTGCTGCTCGCTCCATAATCTTTTGAGGCTAAGGGTGAAAATTTGCCCCAGGAGTGGAATGCTGAGGCAGGTCCCCTGGCTGCTGATTTTGAGCAGCCTATACAGTGGCTATTAGAGGGGTGCAATGAGGGGGTGGGGGGCAATTCAAATCAGGGAGGCTTTGAGGCAACATTTCGATAATGAGCACCAGTAATGTGACAGAACTCTTCCATGCTTCATTAATTTCATTTATCTTATTTTGCCTAAAACGTGTGATGATTCCTGAGTGGGATTTGTATAAGCAATTGATTAAACTGCATGTATGTTTTCCACCAGCAGCAATCACTATGTGTAGTACACAAATAAAGACTGGTTATCTTTCAGAGAGTTTGTTTTTATTAAACACCAATTAACACACACACAAGCTTTGGTGGGAAGAGAGGTAACAGTGCAGGGCACTGGAGGCTCTCATAGCTGTGCATAAGTCCCACTATCATTTTGAAAGCTGTCTGAAGAAATGGAGTGAACTGGATATCGAAATGTTCTGGAAAGTTGCAAGGAATGTGAGAGAGAAGCTTGGGGAGGGAATGGAAAACAATTCTGTATCGCCTGCGGGGAGGGAGGGGAGCAGCGGCAAGCATGCATCTGTTCTAACTGTAGCGTGATTATGGACTTCAACATCTCTGTTTGTTCCTCCACCACTTTTATCATCTGCTCATGGGCATTTAGAATGAGAGCCTCACTGTCCTTTCTGTCCCGCCTTTTCAAGAGCAAGTTAAGATAAGGTACTCTCAATGCACTCTTAGAAAAAGAGACTAAGATCAAAACAGACTTTGATCATGCAGTGTGGCTTCTAGAACACAAGGCCAGTCTAGATCATCACACCCTGGCCATATTGTGAAGTGTTTATGTAGTTCAAAAAAAAGTTAGCAGGACAGTTAAATGCTGTTCTGCTGTTAGAATGCAAGTTCCGTGGAAGAGAGTACACATATTACAAGTTTGAAGAGAGTCAGACTTATGCCAATCTGTAAGTAATATGCTACACCTAGCAATTTTTCAAGAGATCCTGATTCAAAAGCAGCCTAACTGGTGAAGTTACTTGCTCCATCGCTTTTGGCAAAAGGAAAAATAGGTTCTGTTTCTGTCAAGTGACCTCTTGCACATGCCAGACTTTTGTGTCAGCCCTCACTATTGCAAAGTTTCCTCAATATAATGTGGTATTGCTCATATCCTATAAATGGATATATAGGCAATACCAGACATTACTTCACTGAAATTCTAACAGTAAACAGAAACCACAAGTCACATTCCCCTGCTATGTAGATCCGACCACCAGATCACAAGACGAGGAGAGAGAGAGAGAGAAGAGAATGAACAAGTAGGATCATATCAGCCACCATAACATCTTTTGTTCCACATTCTGTAATACTCTATATTTGACCTTGAAAAGGCCAGTGTCTAAAAAAATAAGAGCATGGTAACCTGGTTTAAGATGACGTTTGGTCATGCATCTAGTATTTAAATGCATACCCAGGACACTGCTATTGCAAAATACTCTGGTATACATACAGTACAATCAGAACACTAGTACTGAGGGAACAGCTACTGTGTAATGCATTTTTGACAGCTGATTGAATTTTCAAGTACACCTAGACAGCCTAGACAGTATTTGGTCCTGCCATGCGGGCAGGGGACTGGACTCGATGACCTCTCGAGGTCCCTTCCAGTCCTAGAATCTATGAATCTAAATGACATGTACTTCTAAATCATTTAGGTGTTTGAAAATCCCACATTGTCTCTCAGACGTCCCTTTTCCACAATCCCTCAACCTTCGCTAAAAGGTAAGTAGTTTGCGTAGCAAGTGCCTTTGCATGCATACACACATACATCTGAGCTCTTTGCTTTCTGCATATAGTTCCCCATCCACCCAAGGGAATCACTGTACTAAACTCTGCAGAGCATTTTCACTCTCTCAGAAACACTCTTCCTAGAACATTGTAAAACTCGCATTTAAGGATGCTGCCCAGCGCAACTGAAGGGAAGTAAAACCAGCCATCACACTCTTAATGTCAAACAAGTCTGCCAATCACTATATTTATCTTATACACAGAAAAGGAGATCAGAGTCATATAAGAGAGTATGGGCATGGCTACACTGGAAACTTCAAAGCGCAGTCGCGGGAATGCTCCCGCAGCAGCACTCTGAGGTGCAAGTGTGTGGTCACGCGTGAGAGCTGGGAGAGTGCTCCTGGTAATCCACCTCCACAAGGGGCTTAGCTCCCAGTGCTCGTAGCCTGTCTACACTAGCGCTTTAAAGCGCTCAGACTTGCTGCGCTCAGGGGGGTGATTTTTCAAACCCCTGAGCCAGCAAATTAGAGCGCTATAAAATTTAAGTGTAGACAAGCCCTATGTGAAAATAAGTTGAACTACAACAGAGTAACATTCAAGAAGTAATAGCTGTCTTTGGAAAGACGGGATTTTGAGTTTTAGGTCACAGTTCCTGGCACTCAGGTTTATAAACAACCTACATGCTTGTTCTTCAGCCCCAATCCCCAAATTCTAGCCCTGCTTTTAATCTCCTCTGGGTATCATCTTAGTAGATCCTCCCCAGGCCACCACACAAAAACCCTTTTGTTTATTGCTATAGAAAAAGTCCACTTTTATAGCAGCAGAACACAGCCCCAAGAGAGCAGTCAGATTGAGAGAGCCTAATACAAGGGAACATTGCAAAATTACACATTTTAAATAATTAACTACACAAAACACACAACAAGCCATAGAAATGAGCAATGCATGACATGGACAAATGACAGCTGTTTTGGGGATTAGTCCTGCTTTGAGCAGGGGGTTGGACTAGATGACCTCCTGAGGTCCCTTCCAACCCTGATATTCTATGATCCTATGGCACCTTACTATCCCACAACACTTAGTAAATAAAACTAGAATATGAAGAAGGTGCAGGTGTGTCTGAAATAAAGAGGAACCAATCTTCAAAGAGATCAGTTTCACTGAAATATATATACACTGGTGTGGGGGACAAAAGGGGAACAATGGATGAAAAAGATCAGTTCTCTCTGTGTTAATTGTCTAGATGGGCAAACACACTTCAGGGGGAAAAGCTGTGGAAGCAAATCCCTTGGAGACAGAGGAAGATGGCAGGGGTCCCAGCCCAGTTAACTCTAACACAGGATGTATTCTCTCTGATAGGTGCTCTTGCCTTACTGACTAAGCCCACCACTAGAAGTGCTTTGGAGGCAGTAGTTTCACAAAGCATGACTTAATTATTCACACATTTAACAAGCCCCAGAAGTTTCAATGACTTCCCATTCCTGGATCTAAGAACATAAGAATGGCCATACTGGGTCAGACCAAAGGTCCACGTAGCCCATTATCCTGTTGTCTGACAGGCCAATGACAGGTGCCCCAGAGGGAATGACTAGAACAGGTAATCATCAAGTGATCCATCGCATGGCCCATTCCCAGCTTCTGGCAAACAGAGGCTAGGGACACCATCCCTGCCCATCCTGGCTAATAGCCATATATGGACCTATCCTCCATGAATTTATCTAGTTCTTTTTTGAACCCGGTTATAATCTTGGCCTTCACAATATCCTCTGGCAAAGAGTTCCACAGGTTGACTGTGCCTTGTGTGAAATATACAAGAATCGTAGTTTGCAAATCCTCATCAGAACGTGAAATCACTCCATAGCAATAGGACAGGACTGCCTTTGTCCAATATGTTTTACTCTTCTAAGGCCATAGCTACACACAAAGTTGCACTGGTTTAACAAGAGTTGTGAATTTATACTCATGCAGCTTCATGGGTAGACATACTTACATTGGCTTAACCCCAGTTTATTTCAGGTGCAAGGTACACCAATACATCCGGTTTTAAAACAATGTAAGAGCGTGCATAGATACACAAAAACTCGCACCGATTTCACTAAAACCAGATTTCCACTAAACCAGTACAACTTCTATGTCTAGACAAGATCTCGGCTGGTACAACCTCACTGCATAACCTCTTAGTGTGACCGAGAAACTAAAGACGCTACCACCTTTCAGAAGCCAGGTTAACCCCACGGTCGCCACCAGCTCCCCCCGAGAGCCCCTCTCCCTGGGGCGCGGCACAGCGCTCCGCGGGGGTGTCACACCGCCAGGCCCGTAACAGACACACGGACACTTACGACAACCGGGCCGGGGCTGCCCCCGAAACCCCCTCTAAAGCCCAGGCGACAGCCCGAGCGGGCGCGGCCCCTGACCTGACCCGGCCCGGGAGAGCGGGGGCCCCGGGCCGGCTCACAGCGATCCTCGCCGCCAGCTACCGGGGGAAAGGGCCGGTGCTCACCATCTTCGCCGCCTTCCCGGCTGCTCCGCGCAGGGGCCCCTCGGAAGGGTCGGGATTCGCCTCCTCCCCGAGCCCGCCCCACACTCAGCCCACCCGGGCGCTGCGCTGCGGTGCGGCTCGGCGGCTGGCCCCGGCGCGCAGGCCAGGCTGAGATTGGGAGCAGCGCCACTGGCTGTGCCTGTGCTGCCGGCCCGGAAATGGCCCCATCGCCCGGCCCCGCTGCCTTAGCGCTCAGAGAAAATGGCCCCGCCCGCCACCAGGGAGGCGGCCGCAGCGCCCCCTGCTGGGGCAGAATTGATCCGACGACCCTCCGCCGCAGGGCATCCAATTGACCCCAGGCACCAGGGCTCCCCCCACCCCGTTAGCCCCTCGCCCCAAGACAGGGCAGAACCTACCGCTCCTCAGCCTGGCATTGCTTTGAAGGGATGGTGGGTTAGTGTCACCTCTCCCCTGCAACCAGCCCCCCAGGCCGGGTTCTCCCTGCACAAGGGCTCCTCACCTAGCACAGCAGGTCACGGGCTACCCTTTCTTCCTGCAGCCAGTGCAGAGAAGATGTGCAGGGGACTGGAGGCAACCGGGGGTTGCAGCTGGTTGGAAAAAAAAAGTTCAAGTTTTTAGATGACAAACTCAGCCGACTTTCCTCAGGGGTGCTCTGCTCCAGCAGCCGGCACAGCTCCTGGGGGCTACAGGCAGCTGGCCCAGTTTAAAACAGCCCACTTAGACTAATGCACTAAAGCAGCATCAGGAAGGGCACTGGCTTGGTATAGACACGCAGGAGCACAGGGGTTGCTTAAGGCCATTGTGCATACACCATGCCTGACCTATACCATGCTTCTCTGTCCAGCTCAGGAGGGGGCCCCCATTATCTGCCTCCTCCCCACCCTTCTCAACACCTCTTTTCTGTTTCCCACATTCGTGTTAGTGTCAGTATTGATTCTTCTCTTTATCCAGCCTCTTGTACAATCCTGTCAATACTTTATTTTAACCTAAATCCACCCTTTCCCTATTAGCCTCATTGCTAAAGCTCTTGTTCTAGGTCTAGATTCTCTCTCACAGCTTGATTAATGTGACCGCCTCTTCTCGAAGCTCCCTGCCTCTCACCTCTTGTTCCCTTAGTATGTCACTATAACAGTGCTGCTAACAGTGCTGGAGGTGTGAGCAGTCTACACCCAAATGAAAACAAACTAGCCCTCAGTTGTGTGCAGTAGAATAGTCTGACAAAAATACCCTTACCTTCACCAGGATTTTATGATGTGAGATAGCTATAGTACCGTCTTCAGACTTTATCCACCCTCTTTCAAATATTAGCCTAGTCAATCCCCACCCAGGCTTCCACAGTTTACTTCCTTCTTTTGTGCCCAGCTCTTGAGTCTGGTAGAATATGCATGTGCGCCACACTTTTTAGCCCTTTCCTGTCTGTTTCCACATCCCTGCAGAGCTAACAGGAAGATAGACGGTTGAGATGGGGCTACCAATACTCAGACACTTGGGCCCTGAGCCTGCCATGAGCGCTGCACAAATGGACCCTGAACCCACATTAACCTGATAGCAGGATGGGGACATTGGGTGATATTTCAACACTTTAATTCTGGTCATGGATAGGCTTCAGAAGTACAGAAGGATTCCCCCCGAAAAAGGGGGGGACACATTTAGGAGGGGGGTGGAATGATCAAGTTCTTATGTGACCTGAACTGATTAGTCTTTTCAGCCCTACTTTATTTTATTGCTGTTACTAAATCATTGAAAGGAAACTACACCACCAGACATGTTCCTTCACTTTCTAGTTAAATTCATGTAGCTGGGACTACTGTTAGGAGACAGTGGTATCCCAGCTGCAACAAGGTGCTGGATGGATTTAACTATCAAACTCTTGTCATGCACTTGCCCTATGATATCTGGGACACTTCCGGAGGGTCTCCAGGGTTTAGGCTCCTCGCTACAACCTGCCCGTAAGGGAAGGAAGCCTTGTCTATACCAGTGGGGTGTCAGCTCCCCAACTTCACCGGCCACTGGCACCACAAGCACTCCTGAATAGGCCTACGGAGGCCCTGCCATCTCTCTACAGGTTAACAATAAGCACACTCCAAACCCCAAGACCTGAGCATCTCCCTGGAATGTCCAGACCCTATTCCACTGGACACTTACAGTATTTAAAGATCTACTGCTTCCACAGACACAGCACACCCCAGCTTACAAATTCCAACTCAGATCACCATTGTACTTACCACACAGCACTTAAACATGTTTATAGTGAAATCAAAAATAGGTTTCTTTAACAAAGCATAGGGATTCAAAGTAATAGTAAGTAAATGTATTGGAAACAAATGGTTACATGTAAAATAAAATCACAATTAAGTCTAGGCTCAGAATGCATGTTAACAAGATACTCTCATGACTAATAAAGTTTTTCCTCACAAGCACTTTACAGCCAGGCTGGCTGTGACCCCGCTTTTATGAGACGCAACATGCTGTCATTTTGCCTCCTTGGTGAAGGATCCTGTGGTTTCTTTGCATTCCCTGATACACCAGACCAGGGGTCAGCAACCTTTCAGAAGTGTTTCAGAGTAGCAGCCGTGTTAATCTGTATCCGCAAAAAGAACAGGAGTACTTGTGGCACCTTAGAGACTAACAAATTTATTAGAGCATAAGCTTTCGTGGGCTACAACCCACTTCTTCGCCGAGTCTTCGTTTATTCACTCTAATTTAAGGTTTCACGTGCCAGTAATACATTTTAACATTTTTAGAAGGTCTCTTTCTGTAAGTCTATAATATATAACTAAACTATTGTTGTATGTAAAGAAAATAAGGTTTTAAAAATGTTTAAGACGCTTCATTTAAAATTAAATTAAAATGCAGAGCCCCCCGGACTGGTGGCCAGGACCCAGGCAGTGTGAGTGCCACTGAAAATCAGCTCGCATGCCGCCTTTGGCACACATGCCATAGGTTGCCTACTCCTGCACTAGACTAATCCTTTAATTTTAGTCATAAAGAGGACGCTCCCCTGATGATTGTGTTTTCCTGTCAGTTTTCTCTTGTGGATTTTGCAATCTTTCAACTGGTATCTGGGCCAATATGCAAATAGGCATCCTTGTGAGGCAGACAATACACAATACTCTCAGGGCCAGGCACAGAGGTAAGGATCTGTTGCCTCCTGTCTAAAAGGAACATATCCAAGGTATGTCAGTTCCTGGTGATCTGTCTTAACCTCCAGATCTTAAGAATGTAATTTTTAGTTTAGATATATAATTCCTTAAATATTACCCAAACATACATTTCACTATGATTATGACAACCAGTGAACTATTATGCATATATCTGACCCAGAGGATCCCTCTAAAATCCTGCATTCCCCGTGCCCTCTGCCAGTTGGTACCAACAGGTTACTGGGTCACAATACCCCTCTCCCTTTTTAGAATGCTGTTATAAGAAGAAAGGCTTAGAAGAAAGATTTTGAAACTGGAAATTTCAGTAACACTTGATCTTTCTACCATTATTTTGAGATTGTATGTAGGACTTCAGTTTGCTGAAGAATATCATGAAGGTGACATCAAGATCCCATATCAGAGGTAACCTGCTCACTCCAATGAGAAATAAATCCGGCAAGATAGGAGAAAAAAAGGAAAGAGAAGTGGCAAGCAGTAAGATGTGTAGTTGTTCAATCTATAAGGATGGATTTAAAAAAAGAAGAAGACGACTGTATAGTGGAAAGGGTACTAGACTGGGAATCGGGAGACCCCAGTTCTATTCCTGGCTCTGCCACTGACCTTGGGCAAATCACTTTATTTCTCTGTGTCTGATTCTCCACCACCTTTTAGATGTCTAATCTCTATAGATTGTAAGCTCTTTGGGGCGAGGGTTGTCTCTTATTCTGTGTTTATATAGTGTCTATCATGATGGGGCCCTAATTTTAGCTGGCATCTCTGGCCATTACTGTGATATATAATAAATAGTAATTACTGAGGGCAACATCAGGTCTCACAACAAAGCTTTTGGAATTACATCAGTCAAACATCAAATGGTTCAGTCTACAATTAGAAACAAATGTTGGTTAAAGTCAAATTTAGGATAATTCAAAAACAAAAAACAGTACTGTAGAAAGTTAATGTTGCTAACCTAAACATAATACCAACTCATTAAAAAATGGGAATCAACAAGACATCAGTAAACAAAATCCAAGCCTAATTCTCAAAACATAATGCATACTCCTCAACCCCGTGTTCCCAGTGCTAAACAGCTCCACAATCTGACTACAAACAGGAATTGCAACCTTTACTTCAACTAATGATAGCCTGTAGGAGATGCGAGGAGGAATGTGTTGGCTTTTTAAAATACATTATGAGTGTGTCATATGTTACACCAACCCCATTTCCTTTTAATTTACTCCATATTGATTGACTAAAATTACAGTGTATGTGGCTCTGGGCGTGATCCAGCCCAGCTACAGCCACTGTGAACCACTCTGGTAGCACAAAGAATCTGTAAAGTCAGTCGATCTGGACCTCCAAGAATGCCCTGTGTTGGCTAAATCCCTTGCACTAATATTTAAATGAGAAGTCAAGAGTATGTAATTACATCCTTCAGAACTAGGATCATGCAAAAACCCTGGCACAGATGCAGTTAAATAGTTCATACACCCACTTTACGATTGGCACCACACACAATTATTTTGTTTGACTACCACAAGAAGACATTTTAAGTTTAACCTGAGCCAATATTAAAATATATTGCCTCGTAGTGTTGTCTCAGGTGAGGCCTACAGATACTCTGAACCTCTTTGACCCATTTTCCTGAGAGAATCAAAGGCCCAGTGACTAGATCTCACACAAACATATACCCTTTATAACATTTTCACTTATCCAATCAAGGAACAAAAACAATATCCTGTGACCAAAGTGCTAATGAACACCTCGGGCAGACAATGTTTGTAAACAATTCATAGGCTGAAATTTATTCACAAAAATCTGCAATATAATTTATATAGTTATTTGAATAATTTCAAGTACTAGATTAAATTTAAAGTGACAAATTCAGGAAAGATAAAGGAACATAATTAATTTGAATGAATTGTGCACTACAAATGGTTTCTACAGATCTAGAATAGAATGTTCGCAATATGAAGTCAATCCAACTAACCTAACTCAAAACATTGCAATTCTCCTATTATTTACAGTAACTCCCCACTTAACGTCCTCTCTCTTAAGGTTGTTTCAATCTTACGTCCCTGCTCAGTTACAGAACATGCTCCATTTAAAGTTGTTCAATGCTTCGCTATAATGTTGTTTGGCTGCCTGCTTAGTCCACAGCTGGCAGCCCCCCCCCCCCATCAGCTCCCCTACACACACACCCCAGCACCTCCCACCTGCCAGCAGACCCCGCGGATCAGCACCTTCCCCCTCCTCCCCCGCAGCAATCAGATGGCTTGTGGCGTTCAGAAGGGAGGGGGAGGAGCGAGGATTCGGTGGGTTAAGGGTGGGGGCTTGGGAGAAGGGGGGCGTGGGCGGGCCAAGGGTTGAGCGCCCCGCCCCTGGTGCTTGCAGAGTAGGGGAAGCTGCCGCTGCGCAATGTGCTTCTCCTAGCCTACAGCACCTTCTGCCTCCTTGCCTGCCTCATTGTCTCCAGTGCCAGTTGGCTGTGCTTGTGTGGGGTAAGGCGGGGGCACCTCCCAACTATATTACTGTACTGTATGGCAAAAAAAAAAAAAAATTCCCTGGAACCTAACCCCCCATTTACATTCATTCTTATGGAGAAATTGGATTTGCTTAACATCGTTTCACTTAAAGTCGCATTTTTCAGGAACATAACTACAACGATAAGTGAGGAGTTACTGTAGTTTATTTGTTTTGTCAGTGTGATTATGCAATCTTGGGGAAGACAGGAGGTAGGAGTAATTGATTATAAGAGCAAGATACACTGGTGCTCTTCTCCTCATTCCCTCCTCCACCCTATGATTCAGATCCTGTGTTGTTATCCTCACAGACTGCCACACTACATGGAACCACGTTGAGGTCAATGGGTCTCTGTGCTGGTGAGTGCTCTGTCCACAGGCAACCAGTTGCAGGACTACGGCTTAATTCTTTACACAATTGTTATGCATTCAGATTAAGCAAATATAGGTCCTCCTGATCCTGCAGACACTTATGCTTGTGCCTAAGTTATGTACTGCAAAGTCAAAGGGACTACTTGCAGCACATAAAGTTAAGTAAATATGAGAGTCTTTGCATGAGCATGGCCATAGATTAGATAGGACTCATTCTAATTGGACTTCATGAAAAGCTATGGCTGATTAACACAACAATGCAAATAACACTCAATCTGTTTTAACTACAATCTTCCAACGGATTGGTGTTTGATTTATAACTAAAAACAAACAGACCATTATAGCTATTTTCTGTATTAGCACAGTTTGAATTCCACTTATTTCAGTAACCATATTTGGGGGGTGATTAAAACAGCAATAAATGTGGCTTTTTAAAAGGTTGAGGCTTTCAAGTTAGGTTTTTCCTCCTTGTGCCTAGGGTGACCAGACGTCCTGATTTTATCGGGACTGTCCCAATATTTCCTTGTTTGTCCTGCATCCCAACCGATGTGCGGTCGGGACACTGGACAAACAAGGAAATGCTCCAGAGCCCAGAAGTGCTCGCGCCCCCCCCACCCCGTCCCGACTCCGCCCCCTCCTTCCCCCATTGGCTCCCTCCCCGAATCCCCGCCTCTTCCCCAGGCTCACCATTCCTCCTCCCTCCGCAAGCGCAGGAGGGAGGCCCCGGAGACACAGGGGAAGCGCGGGGCCAGGGTGAGTGAGAGTCCGGCCTGGCCCCGAGCAGGCAGGACTCAGTCGGGTGGTAGGGAGAGTAGGGGGGCGGCCCGCGGGGCCAGGCGGCAGCTGTTCTCCCCCCCGGGCAGCGGGACTCGGGAGCAGCCGCTGCTGCAGCTCCCACTGCCGCGGGCGGAGGAAGCGGCCGATGGCCAAGCTCGGCGGCTGCGGCTCTGGTGCCCGGGCCCGAACCCCCCGAGCCCGGGCCTGCTG